>NC_080851.1:41965466-42265466 GCF_030435755.1 Ochotona princeps
AGAGACAGAGAGGAATATCTGCCACACAATGGTTCACTCCCCAAGCAGCCGCAATGGCTGGAGCTGGGCCAATCCAAAGCCAGGAGCTGCCTCCGGTCTCCCACGTGGGTGCGGGATCCCAAAGCTTTGGACCATCCTCGACTGCATTCCCAGGCCACAAGCAGGGAGCCAGATGGGAAGCAGTGCCCATATATGGATCCAAGAACCAGTGCCCATATGGGGATCCAAGTGTGTTCAAGGTAAGGACCTTAACTGCTAAGCTATAGCGCCAGGCCCAGCACCAGACTTTTTTTTTTTTTTTAAGATTTTATTTTATTTTTTTTACAAAGTCAGATGTACTGAGAGGAGAGATAGAGAGGAAGTGGAGCTGCTGGGATTAGAACCAGCGGCCATATGGGATCAAGGTGAGGACCTTAGCCACTAGGCCAAGCTGCCAAGCCCCAGCACTAGACTTTTAAAGGAATGCTGCCAGGTAGGCATCCGGGGGAGGGGCTTGAGCCATTTACATCTCAGCAGCAAGGTACAGTTTCCCAAAGCACAGCTAGTTTCTCCAGCAGGTCCTTTATCTAAACTTGTGTTAGCCAGGATGCATCCTGCTCATTCATCTCTTATCAACTGCTCCTGGCAACTTCAGAAGGAGATTCAACTGGCTATTGTCTCCCACAATAGCAAAGACTCTGAATGTCCTTCTACAGTTAACCAAGCAATTAATAATATAAGGCCTATTAACAGTCCTAATTGCAAAGGTGATTGCAGCCAGAGATGGCTGTAATCAAAGTAGTGCCTCAAGGTGACCAGTAGAATAAGCTCTCAAACCAGGTTTGTTAATTTTTTTCTTAGCTTTTCTCTTACCTTGAGATGGTTCCTGACTAGAGATAGGCTATTTTAAATTATTCTGAAGTGATTTGCATAAAACAGCAGGTTTTTAACCATACAAAGGCCTCCTTGTTGTAAAAACAATAGGTCTAGTCCCTGTCTGTGTTGAAGGACTATCTTGACCAATGAGTTTAGGAAGTCTTCTAAGTTAGACACTGAAATTTACAATTCAAAGAGGTCAAAACCATCTTGTTTACTTGATGTTTGAAAATTTTGGCTCCATATTTCATGGGGCTCAGTTCCTAGGACCTGATTCGTTCTTTAATGGGACGAGCATTTTTATGGGGCTCTGTCCCTAGAACTGGTTCCTTCCTAGGGCAGGAGGGTCAGTCTAATCTGACTGATGTCTGTGCCATACACTCACTGTATAATTTTTCACCCTGTCACACTCCCAACTGCTTTCTTGGAGGGTATGGTGGTGAGTCAAATCATGGACTCTCTGTTCTGATTACTAATATGGGTAGTGGATTCTGAGTACCAGGAACTTTATTGCCTGGACATGTTAAACAGTTCATAATACATGGGCCAAGAAGCAGTCCTAGAAATATTAGGATTAGAGGGCCAGTCAAGGCACCAGGAAAACACTTTAATACTAATAATTTTGGTGGTGGTGGTGTTGTTTTGCTGTTGTTGAGGTTGTTTCTTAATATTATTGTGTTAGGCTCTGAGAAGGAATCTTGAATCCCCCATTTGAGTGAGGTAAATTCTGCTACCAGAAATGCCTGGTGGGTTCTTTCCTCAGATTAGCATAGAAATAAAAAGCCAGAAATCTGTTGCAGACAGAAAAGGTTATTTGCGAAGGGACCAGGTGAGCAGGAAAGGGAGAGGGAAGGGGAAAGCACCTCCAGAGAGAAGGCTGGGAGGTGGGGTGCCTCTCATAAGAGAAGGGAAAGAGAGACACCAAAGGTTTGAGGAAGAGTCTTGGGATTTTAAGCATTCCCTGACCCCTGTCTTGTTGGGCAGGGAAAAATACAGGTAAGATATTCCCCATTGGTGTCTCTTAACTAGTTAGAAAATGGATGGGCAATGCTGGTACTGCCCACCTGAAGGTGTGGCCAAGATCTCAGCAGGCCTGGATGGTCTCAGAGCCCTCATTTGAAATCCCATATCCTGCTTTTGTAGGGTAAAGGGTGACAATGTCTTCTGGTTGTATCCTGCTGAAATGGGGCATTGTTTGGGTTAAGGGGCCTCTGGAGGTGTGGAAGCCACAGAGAGATGGTCCAGATCATCCAAGTTGCCATGGCAGAAGCTTGTCTGGTTGTCATACAAGTTTGCATGTTCAGTGTCACCTGGATTCTGAAGACCCCCTAATCGGAAAACAAACATAAGACAGTTGAAAAGCCAGTTTTGTGCTCCATATGAAGCAGGAGTTAGCGCAGATACAAAGAGGACCCATAAGCTAATTTTCTCCAATTACAAGCTCAAAGCAGGCAGGCAGCTGTGGTATGGTCTCAAAGGAATCCAACTATCTAACGTGGCAGAGACAGAAATGTCTCTGTTCAGTCCCTCGATTTCCTATGTCATACTAGTTCTGGGACTTCTGCCAGTTCAAGTATGTCCTGGTTTTGCACTTGGACACACTAGTCAGAATAGCATGTGCTGTGAGTACTGAAATGAGGATACCTATGGCTAGCATGTTGCATCCAGGTGTGTGCTGAAGAATGCAGAGGAAAGAGGTGAGGGTTACATCAGCACACTTGACTCACAATCAACTTTCCACACCTTTGGGCTGTTTCCATTAGAAAAACATGTGCACAGGAGTGAAAAATCCACTCCTGTTCCCTGCGCCAGGCTAGACCTAGACCTCTGATAACCTCAATTTGACAGTCCTGCTCAACAATGGGCCTAATTCTATAAGCCTGCATGATAATGTCCTTAGGGCCCCATCCTGCTAAATGCAATAATGGTATTGGGTGACAAGATGTGGGGGAACACATAGAAAACATTTATCTGTTGGATGCCTTTTCATAAAGCAACTTTAAATACTTCAATGGTTCCCAGATTGGTTCTGTAGAATCTGTTTGACAGTGGGTGCTGACGTTAGACCATTGAGTCAATATCTACCCCAAGGGAAAACAACCGTATACATCAGGGGCTAAGACTAAGCCTACAAGAATCTTCACCAATGTATCTCTGTTGTCTCTGGAATAACAAAGACAGAATGGTAGAAGTGGAGATCTCCCCAAGTACAAGTCATTGGCCAGAGATGTCTCCTGCAGTTGCTTTGAATGCATCTCAGCCGAAGAGTGAAAGGTATGGCAGAAAATCAAGCACCTGTGACTAGCAAGAAATTGACCTTTTGAGAGCCCACCAGCAGGGAGATCCGAGGCTCCTCAGTATGAAAAAAAGTGGTGGAAGCCTGGATAGGAGTCTCCAGGACCCATCACTGGGGGTCCTGATCAGCAGAGGTCCTGTCAGCTCCCTCAGGAGCTGAAAGCAGTCTGATTTCCAATGATCCCCCTTGCAGATGGGACACAGTCCCAGAGGCAACTCTTGGCCTGTGTTTAAGGACATTCCCTCCAAAAATGGCCTGGCTTTCCTCAGTTGTAACAGCACTGTGGGGTCCTTCTTTCTGAGGTGGATGCACTCATAGCGGCCAGTATTTCACAATGGCGCCTATCTTTCTGCCTTTCCTTCTCTAAGTCTATATTACAGTAAATGGCATTGGCTGCCTGCATCAACTAGTCCAAGGAGGACTTATCAGGGTCTGCCATAAGCTTTTGGAGCTTTCTCCTGATATCTGGGGCAGACTGCACAAGGAACTTGTCCTTGAGGATCGCTCCACCCTCCATTGTATCTGGGTCCAAGTTAGTGAACTTCACAATTGCCCCATTCAGGTGGTCTAGAAAAGTCATTGGTGGTTCATTCTTCCCCTGATGAACAGTGGTGAGCTGGGTTTAGTTCAAAGGCTTAGCTTTTGCCCTTCTTAACCTCTCCAAAATACAATGAAGTGATTTGGTTCCCACTGGTGTCTTTCATCCTCTGGGTCCCAATTGGGATTCTATGTTGGGATTGCCTCTGCTCTAATGGGGATATTTGCCTTGTCTCTGATGCCTTTCCCCTGAGCTGCATAATAACTATTTCCAGTCTCATGAACCTTTCCTAGTACCCTCCCTTTCTCTAAGGAGGTCAGAATGATATCTAGCAGTAACATTACATCCTTTCAAGCTAGGTCATATACAGACCTGCCATTCAAACGTTTGTACATGTTGGTCAGGGTTGTCAGTGTAACTGCCCAAATCATTTTTTTTATTTCCTTGAGTTCTCCAAGATATAAAGTTTTATAACCAATTTGTGCACCAAATTCTCTAGCCCCCACATCTTGAAGAGGAAGCACATAATTCCCTTCATTCCAGGATAAGCCCTGAAAGATTTCTCCTTTGATGCCTGTGGATAAGGAGGGCAGGGTTCCTGGGGTGATACAAGCAGAAATTAGGTCCCTGTGGAGGAGGAAGGCTGACAGAATCTCTTCAGGTGATTCCTTCAAAGAGGGTGGAGAATCTTTATTCATTTACAAATTACCCTCTTCCTTTGACATTGAAAGTACCAACTTCCCAGTTGTCTGAACTAGGTTTTTTTTGTTTTGTTTTGTTTTGTTTTGTTTTTTGTTTGTTTGTTTTTTTTTTTTTCTATTCTGCCATTCTTAAGGTGATCCTGGAGATGGAGAAATACCCACCTTCCCAAATGTTTACAATAATTGTCCAATTCTGAGATAATATAGTAACTAAGACTCCCTGTGGGAGGCCAAGTTTCACCATTAGCAGGGAGTATTTGGGCTAGGCTTTCATGCAGAAAAAGTTCAAGTCCTTTTTGCTCATGATCCGAGAGACAAATATGTCCCAATTATTAAGGATACAACCAAGAGGAGTCCAGGAATCCCCTTGTTAATTTTTGGATCCCATCTGAGCAACAAAGAGACAATGAACAGGCCAGAGAGAGAGAGACTTGCCCCCTTCCCCCTTGTATAGCCTATGCTCAAAGTGTATGTCAGAGCTGGTGGCAAATCCAGTGTGACCTCATGTGCAGTCATTACAGGAGAGGGCCTACTGTCCACTGGGACAGGATCCACGAGCTTGTGGATTGCCACTATTACCCCTGCCTCATCCAACCTATTCGTGACCATTGCCTCATCACCCACAGAGACTCTGGAAACTTTGGTAACCATTTTTCCACTGTGATCCTCTTCCCTGAAAATCTGAAGTAGCAACTGAAGCTAAGGAAGATGACTGCTAATGCTTACCTCTTGAACTTTCTTCTCAGCCTGATCAAAACAAAAACCAACAGAATTATGCGTGGTCTCAATTTGGCTTAAAATTGGTGAGGCATCTATGGGAGCATGACTTATAATAGGCTTGCTACAAAAGAACCTGGGAAGTGAAGTGGCAATGGCAAGTTTCTCAAATTATCTTCAGCTAGCTGATTTGGGAATTCCCCCCTCCCAATGGAGGCAGATAAGAATCACAATATAAAAGTAAGTAGAACCTTGGTCCTAAATTCCTCAACCTGCAGACTCCCAACATAGCCTTCCCTTTTCCATGGCTGGTTCTGGCTTCAAAGGTTATAAGGTTTCTACATGACTGCAGGTCCCCTGAATTATTCAAAGAATCCCTGTGGCTTTCTCTCATTCTAAGGCTGTTTGAGCTTCAGAGGTGGGAAGCTGTTTGGGTGACAGAATGGAGATGGGAAACAGAGTAAAGGGACTGACTTTTTCTCAACTCATCTGGGGAGTGCAGAGGGGTTTACCCAAAGCTCCGCATAAGTCACTTTAAGGTATCAACCCAACTGGTGGGGGTGGTCAGGAGTCTCACCCCTCCTCCACCAAGGACAGACCAACCCAAAATGTGGCTGGGAGCTCGGCACTAGGGTATCATTTGAGCGGTTGGGTTTTGGAATCCACCTGGGAAGTTTCTAGTCATGCAAAGGAGTGGCCTCTGCCAGAGACTGCAAGTCCTTCTCCAGGTTTCCTCTGAACATACACACTTATGGCCTTGCTCCTGAAAGAAAAATGAAGATGATAGGATGGGGGCAAATAGGTGGTTAGGGAATAGGGCCTCTGAAGGCCAACCTTTCTAACACCACCCCCCTATTAATACAATACCTCTGGAGATTTGACTGTAGCTAGGCTGTGATGGGGTTCCTCTGTGTTCGTGCAGAGCCATGGGGTGCCAAGGGTCACTTTCACGGGTGTAGCCCCACTTGAGAGAAGCCATACAGGCCTTGTGAATGTTGTTTGAGTTGGGCCATATGGCTCCCGTCTAAGTCTCTTTGTTCATTCCCCATTTTGGAATGTTACCAGAAATGCCTGGTGGGTTCTTTCCTCAGATTAGCATAGAAATAAAAAGCCAGAAATCTGTTGCAGACAGAAAAGGTTATTTGCGAAGGGACCAGGTGAGCAGGAAAGGGAGAGGGAAGGGGAAAGCACCTCCAGAGAGAAGGCTGGGAGGTGGGGTGCCTCTCATAAGAGAAGGGAAAGAGAGACACCAAAGGTTTGAGGAAGAGTCTTGGGATTTTAAGCATTCCCTGACCCCTGTCTTGTTGGGCAGGGAAAAATACAGGTAAGATATTCCCCATTGGTGTCTCTTAACTAGTTAGAAAATGGATGGGCAATGCTGGTACTGCCCACCTGAAGGTGTGGCCAAGATCTCAGCAGGCCTGGGCGGTCTCAAATTCCATCTAAGGGTCCCACCCAAAGTCTTAGTGTCCAAGAATAACTGACTAGTTGGCTCACGGATAGCCCACCCCCATTTATCCCATGAGCAGTTACAGTTAATGAAATTATCAGGATTAGAAAGTCTCTCAGGATAACCTTATCTTTAGTGGGTCTTCCAAGGGCTTTACAGTCCATTTTCCTAGCACTGAGTCTGAGGAGGCCTTTCTCTCTGTGTGATGAATCCAGTGATATTTTCCTGCTACTTTTGTTGCAGTTGGAGTGGTCAGAATTATAGGCAGGAATCTGTTCCAGTGTTGCTTGAAGGTGGCAGGCCAATGTCTCTTAATCCACACCCAGCTGCTGGGCGAGGGTTCATAGGTATCATTCAGGTATTGTCCTCATTGACCTTGGATGTGCTGCCTTTACCAGGCTATGAGTCTGCTGAAGAACAATCTCTAGAGTCTGTAATGACTTAAGGAGGAAATCATTATTTAACTCAACCAATCATTCAGCCTCTTGAATGATTCAGACTAAGGGCAGTGACCTCCTAAACATGGTTTCATGCAGGGTGAAGTCTTGTACATAAGGGGTGCAACAGGCTCACAGGAGGGCAAAGGGAAGGAGGCTCATCCAGTTTTGCCAGTCTCTAATTTAGTTAAAGTTTCTGTTAAGGTCATGTTTATCTTTTTTGTCCTGAACTCTGAGGTCTATATGCACAGTGTAACATCCAACTACAATTTAAGACCTTTGCTTACATTTATGTGATTTGGGCAATGAACACCAGGCCATTGTTGAACCTCACAGAGGAAGGCCTAACTGGTGCACAGTTTCATAGACTAACTTCTTGGCTACTACCTGAGCTGTTTCGTTTTGGTGGAGAATGACTACCCAGCTAAAGAAAGTGTCTGTTAGCCACCCATATTTTCCCAGTAGAATCTCAGTGAAATTAATCTCCCAATACTTATCTGGAGTGCTTGCTCACAGGCCAGTTCCTGGAGTTGACTCACCTTATAATCCTGGGTTTACCTGGATGTAGATGTGGCACTAAGATGAGTCTTGTTGAGATTTTTTAATCTAGTGTGGTGATGTAATGGTGACTCTGCAACAACTCAGTCCCAATGCTTCCAGCAATGTACTTTTCCCACCAGGGGTGTATATCCATACTTTGGAGTTGGTCTCTGTCCTACGAGTTCTTTTGACACCCATTTTCTCACTCAAATACTGGGGAGTCTGTGGTAGTGTTCATTGCTGTAGGACTAGGAGCATCTGAAGGGACACTCATTGGTTTTTGTGTGACCTCTTTGCTTGGTAGGAGTCCCCTTTCCTGATAAAGGGCCCCACAGACATGGACAGTGCCAAAGACATACCTGTGATTCATGCAGATGTTTACAGCTTTGTCTCTGCTGTATCTCAGGGCCTGAATCAGAGCAGTTAATTCAGCCTTCTGGGCAGGTGTCTCATGTCCTAGTGTCCATATGACTTGTTCTTGTTCTAATACCAATGCCCCCACATACCTGATCTCCTTGATGATGTTACTGCTTCCATCCATAATCAGGATCTTATCCAGGTTGGGCCAACTTGATGATTTGTCAGAGAATTCAGAATGTCTCGGCAATCATGTGTTGGCTCAGATGGCAGAGATTCTATGGGCACTTCAGCATCACAAGGAAGGGATGAGTGATAGTTCCTTTTTCAAAATTGATTATTCTTGTCTTAGTTTAAGGGTAGACCTTTAAGGCTACCTCTACCAGATAACAACTTTTCCTTAAATTCTTTTATGTTTTGTAACTTATACTAAACATCAGGGACCAACTAGAATACACAGGGTACATCTATGGTGTACCTGCTCTCAGGCACTTCAGGATCTATCAGGGTGCACAAGTGGTGTGCCTCTAGGAAATGCTCAAGATACACCACAGGAGGTTTATGAGGCATCTAAGCAGTCCTTATTACCTTAGAAAAGTTAATTGGCTTCCTAGCCACCACTTGGACCCCTCTCAGTAGAGTTTGGGGATATTGATCAAGAGCCCCCTTAATCTCAATTGAGGTTTAGGTCTCAGTTGAGTTAAGCAATGGGGAAGGAAGTTTGGAGCCAGGCCAGCTAAGCTGTGATTACCCATCTGGCCCCAAAATTAACTTCCAAGCATCTCTGTCAATATGATCCTGCTCCTCATAAGTAAAAAGATTTTACAACTTTTGTGCCATTTGAACAAGATAACAATAATAACAATGGAAACATTGAAATTTTCTCAGTAATCAAGTACATTCGTGTGACAGAATAATATGTCACATTTTGGTAATACATTGTATACAATCCAAAGAGATAAATTAGCTATTGCCTTTACCAGAAGAAAGACACAGTTTTCTGACTCTTTTTCTGTAATACTTTGAGATCTCCAGAGGCCCATCTGAAAATCCCAAAGTCAGAGAAAATCCCAAGCCTAACAAATATACAAGGGGCCACAAAATAATATTTATCCATTTAGTCAGGTTATAGACTAGCACAAGACAAAGCATAGAACAGAACACACTTACAACAGCAAATTGAAAGCCAGCCATTCTCATTCACAAAGTTTCTGAAGGTCAAAAACATTAATAACAAAGTCAACTCCTGTACGTTGCTTAATTTCACTGAAGTTTCTGAGAAAACAGGTGAGGGAAGGGTCAGTGGGAAAAGATGACACACTTTGTCCCATATTGATGACAGAAGAAAATCAGACACCACAGAACAGCGGGACAGATACCAGACAGACAGATTCTGACACACATAGAAACAGCAAAATCATCTCTTAACTCTTGATGACAGATAACCAGCTATCTGGAGTGATATCTTGACCATAGACTTAGTTGCACAAGTTAAGCTGCTTCCATCTTCCAACATCCCCAAATGGGTTGACACCCAAATAGATGAAATCAGCAACAGTCAATTTCCACTCACTGGTGAGGTTCCCAGATGATTCCAAGTCAATAAGTAGGTTAGAGCCAAGATGAGTAATTCTACTGTTACAGTTACAGTCTAACGTCTTAGAAGTTGGACGAGGGCCACTCAGCAAAGCAAAAAGCTGTTAGTTTGTCTTTAAAGAGTCTCTGGATTCAGCTTCCTTCTCTTCGAAACCCTTGAATTGTTGTTTCACCCATTCCACAGGGCTAGAAGTAGAACGTGTCCCATGGTATTAAATGACAAATGCAGAGACAAGACAAGAAATGAACAGTGTTTTACTGAACTAGAGATCTCAAGGCCCTAATGCCTTGGTGGCCACATGAATTCAATACAATTCTTTTAGAGTCCTTACCTGAAGGACTCTAAACCAGACCAGAGGAACCAACTGGTGTCCCAGCCAGAGTCCTGACTTGGGGCAATGTGCTGTGTCCAGCTTGGCCTTCTGAGTCACAGTGGTGCACCCAGAAAGACAACCTGCTGTTACTCCTCAAAGGACCACAAACCTTTTCTACACTGATTAATCTCCCAATCCACACTTTCAAGAGAGAGGTGGGTGATGCAACGGAGGAAAAATTTTACAACCAATGCACCACATGCGATATCCAACCCAAACCTCTCTTCAAGAAGCTGATCAGGCAGGGAGAGATTGAGGATTAGGAAGAAAGGTGCGTGATCATCATTTCCACTTTTCCCTTCTGGTTCCTATGTTGGGGGAAAGGCAAGAGACAAAGGGTGAAGCCATACCAAGCCTACCAACCACCTCAATACCCAGGGATCAGGAATGCCCCACCAGTATCAATCCAGCATCCTGAGGGGGTGCATACTCAAACAACTCTGCCCAAATTATTTCAATAGTTCTGAAAAGCTGTCAATCTTACCAATTGAAGCAAGAGAGAACCTTTTAGTGTCCTGTGGCTGACACAGTGGACCATAAGATTTCCATTTAACATGCGCATTCAGTATGATGTATGTGGTGCAAAGAATTGTCCATGCCACCTAAAAACACCTTTGACATGGAAGATCTCTCCAGATATGGAGTTCATAGTGAGTAGAGCAAGAATCTACACCCTTCACTTGTGTGGGATCATTGACAAGCTACATTTCAGTACAATGTGCACAATGGGAATTATGCAGAGTGACAAACCTGGGTTTCTCCACCATGGGGGGAGGGTGAGAGGAGAATCCCAGATTCTATGTAATTAGAACACAATGTAATTAATGAATAAATTTAATTAAAAAAAAACCTGGGTTTCTGTGAGAGCTGGATTATCAAGATGGTGTGAGGTTAATGACCCAAATGGAGTTGATAAAAAAAAAAAACTGTGCTCATTAATTTTGAAATTACCCTTAACCAACATGCTGAGTTCCTTCTCTATAGCTAATATATACATAGTGCAGTAGGTGGTGCCAGAGAATTGGTTTTCTTTCTTTTTTTTATTAATTACATTGCATTATGTGACAGTTTCATAGGCTCTGGGTTTCCCCCAACCCCTCCCCATGCCCTTCCCCCATGGTGGATTCTTCTACCTTGTTGCAGTATTACAGTTCAAATTCAATCAAGATTCTTTCTTTGCAAACATATACCAAGCATAGAGTCCAGCATCTTATTGTCCATATAAGTTAAACAGTTTCTTGGTGAGCCCATCTCTGGTCTGAAGGTAAAGCTGGCAGAATATCATCCCAGTCGATTAAGAGTCCCAACATAACATCAACAGCAATTTACAACATTATGGAATTGACATGGTTTTGAGTAACCAATATGTTAAAAAAAATGCAAGTTCTTAGCCACATCCTGGCTGCTATACCCGTAAAAATGGCTATAGGGTACTATTCAGCTGTCTTGTGTCTATTTTCATTTTAGTATTTAGCCATTTGTTGTGTTGAAGCATAATTTTGCTGAACTTGGCGAATTTTAGGATAGTCTAAACTGGCTTATAACTCTAACAAGACATTTGTCGGCAATTAAAGTGCAGAGCATTTTTTTAGGAGAGATGTGCAGAGAAATCTTCAATACCATGGTGAGAAGTGACTAATCTTTGTGTCCCACCTAGTGAGGTATGAGTAAATCCACGCTAGCTCTTTCCTGTCAGATTCTAAGCTTTACTTGTTGCTGTTTGTCTATTTATTCTAGGTTTTTCTTAGTTTGCTTGTATGTTTGTTTTGAGGGGTTTCCGGAGTGATCCCGATGGTCACTGCGAGGGAGGGTGGGGGTCCAGAGCCGGAACCAGGCCAGGACCAGATAAAGCTCCCCTCCCCTGGTCCCGAAGGACGTTTATTGTTCTTCTGTTTCTGCGGACCACTCAGGGCTTCTGGTTGTCATTCCGATGATGTTGGTTTCTGCACAGTAGTATTAGGACTTCTTCCATCCCCTGTGGAAGCTCCGGCTGGGGGTGGGTGGCCTCAGAGTTCTCGGCTTCTGAGGGCACTCCAATTCCACATGGCCTCCTTGGAAGTTGGTATATTGTCCTTGTTGCTCGTGTTGATAATCTGTGGTGAAGATCTGGGAGTCTTCAGGGTTGGGATCCGAGCCGCCTCCTGTCTACCTGCTCCACTCTGGAGTACTGCCCCTGCTCCACGCACCTGACCTCCTGTTAAGAGGCTGTCAGGATCGCTCCTGATTCCCCCCTCATGCCTTAGTATTGTAGCTTTACTATTGTCTAGTGCCAATTCGAGTCTGTTGTCTATGAATTACCAGATTTGATCTTGATAAGCTATATTATACTTTTTCCTCACTCATTTTAGGGATATGGAAGATTTCCCTGCATTCCCTCCCCTTTACGGAGAAACATAGGGTATTAAGGGTGTAGTAGGTTTTACAGTTTTTCAATGTAGATCATAAACAGTCTGACATTAATTGTTGATTTATAGATTACATCACATTATCTTGCTATATTGGATACAGGCTGTTAGAGATTGCAACAATATTACAATATGCAGGTACTATCTTTCAGATTGACATCTTTTCATCTGAAATTAAGGCAAACATGTGGTATTTAACCTTTGGGGATTGATTCATTTCTCTTAGCATAATGGATTCCAGTTGAGCCCATTTGGCCACAAAGAACTGCATTTCATTTTTTTTAATAGCTGTGTAGTATTCCATGGAGTAAATAAACCATAGCTTTCTTATCCAGTCTTCTGTTGATGGATATTTGGGTTGCTTCCATGTTTTTGCAATTATAGATTGTGCTGCTATGAACATAAGCATGCATGTTAGTTTTTTGTGTAGCAGGTGTTTTGGATATATTCCTAGGAGTGCTATTGCTGGATCATATAGTATGCTGATTTTCAGTTGTTTGAGTATTCTCCATACTGATTTCCATAGAGGCTGTACAAGTGTGCAGTCCCACCAGCAGTGCAATAGTGTTCCCTTTTTCCCACATCCTCACCAGCAAGTGTTGGTAGTTTTTCTTGTATGTGTGCCATCCTTACTGGAGTTGGGTGGTACCTCATTGTTCTCTTCACTTGTATTTCCCTTATTGCCAAGGAACTTGAGCATTTTTTTCATATGTTTGTTTGCCATTTGGGTTTGTTCTTTTGTGAAATGTCTGCCCATTTCCCATTCCCATTTCTTGAGTAGTTTGTTCTGGTGTTCTGGTTTCTCTGGAGATCGTTATATATTCTAGAGATTAGTCCTCTATCACCTATGTAGTGTGCAAAGATCTCCCATTCTGTAGGTTGCCTTTTTTGTTTTGTTGATGGTTTCTCTTACTGTGCAGAAGCTTCTTAGTTTGATGAAGTCCCATTTGTTTATTTTGGTCTTGATTGCTAGTGGTTTTGGAGTCCTTTTTAGGAAGTCAGGGCCTATACCTAAGTCTTGCAGTGTGTTTCCACATTTTCTTCCAAA
The DNA here is from genome assembly GCF_030435755.1 of Ochotona princeps. Lineage (NCBI taxonomy): Eukaryota > Metazoa > Chordata > Mammalia > Lagomorpha > Ochotonidae > Ochotona > Ochotona princeps. The sequence continues at coordinate 41,978,781 of NC_080851.1, forward strand.
GGTTTGAAGGTTTCTGGATGTAGGTTTAGGTCTTTTATCCATTTAGATTTGATCTTAGTGTATGGTGAGAGATGTGGGTCTATCTTTTGGTTTCTGCAGGCTATCAACCAGTTGTCCCAACAGCATTTATTGAACAGACCTTCCCATTTGCTTGGATTGTTGTCTGTCTTTTTGTCAAAGATTAATTGGCTGTATCTGTGTGGGTTTCCTTCTGTTGTTTCTATTCTGTTCCATTAATCTTCCTCTCTATCTTTGTGCCAGTACCAGGCTGTTTTGATAACCACTGCCCTATAGTATATCCAGAGGTCCAGGACTGTGATTCCCCCTCCTATCTTCCTGTTCTTGAGAATGGTTCTGGCCATTCGAGGTTTTTTGTGTTTCCAGATGAACCTGTGTGGGGAGCCATGCAGTTGAGTCGGATGGCATGGGTGTGTGATGAGCACTGCTCTTTGGTTAGCAAGGCTACGAGGAGTTTCTAGCAGCGAGGCAAGGTCCGGCGGAATGACTCTGGTCAACTCATTGCTGCCTCACCCCGTTGTTTTTTTTTTTTTTTTTAAAGATTTATTTTATTTTTATTACAAAGTCAGATATACTGAGAGGAAGAGAGATAGGAAGTGGAGCTGCCGGGATTAGAACCAGCGGCCATATGGGATCAAGGCGAGGACCTTAGCCACTAGGCCACGCTGCCAAGCCCTGCCTCACCCCGTTGTATGGACACTCAATTACCTCTCTGATGTTTCATAGAATTCTCCTGAGAGTGCTGCTGTTTTTCTGCTAATGGGAAGTGATTCCTGTAACTAGTATGACTCAAATTGATCAATCATGTTATGATAAAAACATCTTTAGCGACATAAAGGCTATGACATACAGCTAAAAGTATACAATAGTACAATTGAGCCCACAATGTCTCCAAACATCCTGTTATGTGCCCACTTTTGTCCTGGAATTTGCCCTAGTATAAGTAATGTTTCCTTAAGAAATGGCTTGATAATATCTTGCAACTGATGGCAATAATGGAGGTACAAAGAGTTTGTTTGTCATGCGCCTCGAACTGTTACAACACATGATATGATATATTCTAGTTTCTCACCATAGAAAGCAAAAGTATATGCGGCATCTTTTAAAGGGAAACAAATGTGAACCCCCTCAAAGTGGCTTAAAATCTCTATCTTATATTGGCACTTATGTTTAGGGAAAGAAATCAGTTTATAAAAACTTTTGTCTTCGGCCCGGCAGCGTTGCCTAGTGGCTAAAGTCCGCGCCTTGAAAGCCCCAGGATCCCATATGGCGCTGGTTCTAATCCCAGCAGCTCCACTTCTCATCCAGCTCCCTGCCTGTGGCCTGGAAAAGCAGTCGAGGACGGCCCAATGCATTGGGATCCTGCACCCGCGTGGGAGACCCGTAAGAGGTTCCTGGTCCCGGCTTCGGATCGGCGCACACCGGCCCGTTGCGGCTCACTTGGGGAGTGAAACATCGGATGGAAGATCTTCCTCTCTGTGTTTCCTCCTCTCTGTATATCTGGCTTTGTAATAGAATAAAATACATCTTAAAAAAAAAAAAAACTTTTGTCCTATATTGGCACTTATATTTAGGGAAAGAAAACAGTTTATATAGATAAAAGGAAGTTTCTTGTAAAGGTCCTCTGTAGACTGGCTGTGCTGCCTTGATCCCTTTCACTGCCCTTTAACAAAAGAACAAAAAACAATTGAATCAGCACTAGGTGAAGGTGACGGTAATTAATGCATGACTTGATTATAAGATTTAGCAAAGAACCTATGTTATATGCTCTTATAAGATCCTTTCATTTATAATCTTTTAATTCAATAATCTTCTAATAATATTTTAATCAATCTTAGTTTGTGTTTAGTAGAAATTGATTTTGAGTATAAGACTAATTTTGAGTATAAGTAAACTACTTCTCACTATGTAACTGCATGTGCTGCCAACCGTGGAATTCCTGGCTTTAGCCAGGTCACTGCAGATTTCAATGAGTAATGGTTTGCCAAAAATGTTTTCTTTAAAGTAAATAATATGTTAGGATTGTTTTTTTGCATTTTCTTAACCATGATGTAAAAATGAAACAATTGGATATTGTGCAAAAGTTTGTGATGATTTGTGTATAAATAAAGAAGGCAACTTTTCTGAGTTGTCCATTATGAGCATCAAGCCATAGTGGTCCGTGTCTTATCTTTTCCTCTTACAGTCTCGCCGATCCATGCATCCTTTGCAAGCTCTCAGTCAGCTGGAGCTGGTCTCCCGCAAACCTGTGTATCATTTTTTCCAGTTCAATGAAGAATGTTGTGGGTACTTTGGGATTGCACTTTGTATATATTGCTTTGGGTAGTATAGACATTTTGATGATATTAATTTTGCCTATCCAGGAGCATGGGATGTTACTCCATCTTTTGAGGTCTTGTTCTATTTGTTTTTTAAGTGTTTTGTAATTTTCTTCATAAAGGTCTTCTACGCTTTTGGTTAAATTTATTCCTAGATACTTCATATTTTTTCTCTGTTATTTTAAATGGTAACTTGTTCGTTAGATCTTCTTCCATCTTGGGGCTGTTTGCATACACTATGGCTGTTGATTTTTGTTCATTAATTTTGTATCCTGCCACTCTACTAAATCAGAGAATGGGTTTTCAAGGCAAACTGAAAGTTCTCTCTGAAAGTTCTCACTGAATGTGGAGTTGATTGCATGTCAAAGCTGCAGCTAGAGCATTCCTTAGTGTGGGATGCTTAACAAGCTTCATTTCAATACAATGCACTCCATGGGCATTAGAAATAAAATTATAAAACTGGGTTTGACTGAGAGCTTGCTATAATCATGATGATGTGGGAGGTTACTCACCCAGAAAGAGTTGGATTCACACAAGAAACACTCTGTTAATTTATCTACAATATACCCTTCAATGACATGTTGAGTTTTGTTCTATAGCTAATATGTACAAAGTGCAATATGTTGTACCAAAGCATTGGTTTTCCAGACTAGCCGAAAATTGCTTGCAGGCAAAGAGTTGTAGCATGGCCTACGTGTAGCTAGAGCATTCATTTGTGTAGGACGATCAACAAGTTTTATTTCAATACAATGCGCTCATGGGAACTATACAAAGTGACAAACCTTGGTTTCTGTGAGAGCTGGGTATAATCATGAAGGTGTGTGAGGTTAGTGACTTGGGTCACACAAACACCACACTGTTCTTTCATTGTGAGTCTACAATTCACCAATATGCTGCGTTCATTCCCTGTCTCTAATTTGTAGTTACTGCAGTATGAGGTGCCAAAGCCATGGATTTAAAGGATAGCTGAAAATTATTTTGGCACTGAATTTCTCCCTGAATGTGGACTGAGGACCATGGTTTGTGAGCAGCTAGAGCATTCATTTGTGTGGGATGCTCAACAATTTTCATGTCAACAAAATGTGCTCCATTGGCATTAGGCATAGAGTGGCAAAACTGGGTTTCTGTTAGAGCTGTTTGTAAGTGGGATGGTGTGTGAGGTTAGTAAGCCAAATGGAGTTGGCAACACATACGAACACTGAAAATTCAGCAATATAGCGTTCAAGAAAAAAGTGTATTATTTCCCTAAAGATACTATGTATATTGTGCAATATATGGTGTCAGAGCAAACCTTTTCAAGGCTAGTAGAAAATCAATTTGGCACTGAGGTTCTCTGATTGAGGACTTGGTAGCATGGGCTATGTGCAGCTGGACTATTTGTGTGGGATGCTCAAACAAAAAATCATTTCAATGCAATGTGTTCCATGGGCATTAGGTATAGAAAGACAAAACTGGATGTCCTTGAGTGGGGTGCAATCGAGATGGGGTGTGAGATTACGCACCAAAATGGAATTGGTCTCACACAAAAACCACTCTGTTCATTCATTTGGAATATTCACTTCACTAACATGCTGAGTTCCTTCCCTGTAGCTAACATGTACATAGTGCTGTATGTGGTACCAAAGCATAGGTTTTGAAGGCTGGCTGAAAATTGCTGTGACGTAAGTTCTCTCTGAATTTGGAGTTGGCTGCATTTGAAACGAGCAGCTAGAGAATTCCTTTGTGTGGAATGCTCAACAAACTTCATTTCAATACACTGTGCTCAAAGGGCATTACACATAGAGTGACAAAAATGTGTTTCCATGAGAGTTGGTTTTAGGTCAGATTTTGTGTGAATTTGGAGACACAAATGGAGTTGATTCCAGAGAAGAACAACTCTGTACATTCATTTTGAATATACCCTTCTCCAGTTTGCTGTGTTCCTTACCTGTAGCTAATGTGTACAAGGTGCTGTATGTGATGCAGAGCTGTGGTTTTCAAGGCTAGCTGAAAATTGCTTGAGCACTGATGACCTGTATAATTGAGGAGTTGATAGGATGTCCAATTAGAACCTAGAGGATTCATTTGTGTGGGATGTGCAACAAGCTTGCTTTCAATACAAACACCGCAATGGGCATTACCATAGAGAGACAAACCCGTGGTACCCATGAGAGCTGCTTGGAAGCCTGATGGTGTATGAAGTTAGGAACCTAATGCAGTTGGTCTCACACAGGAGCCAGTTTGCAGATTCATCTTGAATATAACCTTCACCAACATACTGAGTTACTTCCCTATAGCTAAGATGTACATAGTACTGTATGTGGTGCCAAAGCGTTGGTTTTGAATTCTACCTGAAAATCCCTTTGACACTGAAATTCTCTCCAAATGTGGAGCTGATTGTATTTCAAAGGATCATCTACCAATTTCCTTTGTGTGGGAAGCTCAACAAACTTCATTTCGATAAAATGCCCACCATGGACATTAGGCATCAAAAGATTAAACAGGGTGTCCACAAACGCTCAGAGTAATTGCGATGGTTTATAAGTTTTCTAACCCAAATGGAGTTCATTTCACATAAGAACAAATGCCCATACATTTTGAATATACCCTTCACCAACATGAGGAGTTCATTCCCAATAGCTATTTAGTATATACTGTTATTCATGGGTCAAAAGCATTGATATTCAGGGCTAGCTGAAATTTGCATTAGCACTGAAGTTCTTTCAGAATGCAGAGTTGGTCTCACACAAAAACACTCTGCTCATTCCTTTTTGGTATATGTTCAACCATCATGAATAGTTCCTTTCCACTAATTAACATGTTCAACGTGCTGTACATGGTGCCATACCACTGTTTTTTTTTTTAAGATTTATTCATTTTATTACAGCCAGATATACAGAGAGGAGGAGAGACAGAGAGGAAGATCTTCCGTCCGATGATTCACTCCCCAAGTGAGCCGCAACGGGCCGGTGCGCGCTGATCCGATGCCGGGAACCTGGAACCTCTTCCAGGTCTCCCATGCAGGTGCAGGGTCCCAAGGCTTTGGGCCGTCCTCAACTGCTTTCCCAGGTCACAAGCAGGGAGCTGGATGGGAAGTGGAGCTGCCGGGATTAGAACCGGCGCCCATATGGGATCCCGGGTGCGTTGAAGGCATGGACTTTAGCCGCTAGCCCACGCCACCGGGCCCCATACCACCGGTTTTTAAGGATAGCTAAAATTGCTTTGGCACTGAAATTATCTACGAATGTTGAGTTGGACGCATTTAAAAAGGAGCAGCAGGAGCAGTCTTTTCTGTGGGAATCTCAAGAAGCTTCACTTCAATGTGCTCCAAGGGCTTTACACATAGAATTACTACCATCGCTTTCCAAAAAAGTTGGATGTACTTCTGAATGTGTGAGGTGAGAAACCTCAATAAAGTTGGTCTCTTAGAAAAAATACTCCGACTTCTTCCATCCCCTGCGGAAGCTCCGGTTGGGGGTGGGTGACCTCAGAGTACTCAGCCTCCGAGGGCATCCAATTCCCTGTGGCCTCCTTGGCAGTTGGGGTATAGTCCTTGTTGCTCGCATTAGTAGTTTGTGTTGAAGATCTGGGAGTCTTCATGGTTGGGATCCAAGCTTCCTCCTTACCACCTGCTCCACTCTGGAGTGCCCCCCTGCTCCACGCACATGACCTCCTGTTAAGAGGTTGTCAGGATCGCACCCGATTCCCCCCTCATGCATTGGTATAGTAGTTTTATTGTTGTTTAGTGCCGCATTGAGTCTGCTGTCTATGAAATACAGATTTGACCTTGATAAGCTATATTGTACTTTTTTTTTTTTCACTCTTTTTACGGTCTTGAAAGATTTCCCTGCACTCCCTCCCCATTACCGGTTAACATAGCGTATTGAGGGTATAGTAGGTTTTACACTTTTTTGATGTAGATCTTAAGTATTCTGACATTAATTGTTGTTTTATAGATTATATCGCATTATCTTATTGCATTGGATACAGGTTGTTAGAGATTGCACTAATATTATAATATACAGGTACTATCTTTCAAGTTGTCATCTTTTCATCTCAGATTAAGGCGAACATGTGGTATTTAACCTTTTGGGATTGGTTCATTTCTCTTAGCATGATGGATTCCAGTCGGGCCCATTTGTCCACAAAGAACTGCATTTCGTTTTTTTTAATAGCTGAGTAGTATTCCCTAGAGTAGATGAACCATAGCTTTCTTATCCAGTCTTCTCTTGATGGGCATTTGGGTTGCTTCCAGGTTTTTGCGATTGTACATAGTGCTGCTATGAACATAGGCGTGCATGTTGGTTTCTTGTGTAGGAGATCTTTTGGATATATTCCTAGGAGTGCTATTGCTGGATCATATGGTATGCTGATTTTCAGTTGTTTGAGTATTCGCCAAACTGATTCCCATAGAGGCTGTACAAGTCTGCAGTCCCACCAGCAGTGGAGAAGGGTTCCCTTTTCCCCAGGCCTCGCCAGCAAGTGTTGGTGGTATTATGTATGTGTGCCATCCTTACTGGAGTTAGGTGGTACCTCATTGTTCTCTTCATTTGGATTTTCCTTATTGCCAAGGAATTTGAGCATTTTTTCATATGCTTGTTTGCCATTTGGGTTTGTTCTACACTACCGTGCAGAAACCAACGTCATCGGAAAGACAGCCAGAAGCCCTGAGCGGTCAGCAGACACAGAAGAACAATTAATGTCCTTCAGGACCAGGGAGGAGAGCTTTCTCTGGTCCGAGCCTGGCTCCACCTCTGGACCCCCGCCCTCCCTCGCAGTGACCATCGGGATCACTTCGAAAACCCCTCACAGCAAACAATCATACAAACTAAAAAAAAAAAAAAAAACCCTAAAATAAATAGACAAACAACAGAAAGTAGAGCTTGAAATCTGACAGGAAAGAGCTGGCATGGATTGGCTCATGCCTTGCTGGGTGGGACACAAAGATTGGTCACTCCTCACCATGGTGTTGAGGATTTCCCTGCACACCCCACCCCCCCAAAAAAATGTTCTGCACCTTAAATGTCGACAAATATCTTGTTAGAGTTAAAAGCCAGTCTGGATTATCCCAAAATCTGCCAAGATCAACAAAATTATACTTCAACACAACAAATGGCTAAAAACTAAAATGAAATAGACATGAGACAGCTGAATGGTACCCAGTGGCCTTTTCGGGGTATATAGCAGCCGGTCCGGTCCTGTATATAAACTAAAATTGAGATGTCAATGAGCTAATCATAGGTTGTGGTTAGGACTTGTTTTTTTGTTATTTTGTTCTTTGTTTTTTTTTTATTGTTTTTTTTTTCTTTAACATACTGGTTACTCAAAACTATGTCAATTCCATAATATTGCAAATTGCTGTTGATGTTATATTGGGACTCTTAATTGACTGTGATGATATTATACCAGCTCTGACTTCGGACCAGAAATGGTCTCCCCAAGAAACTGTTCAACCCATCTGGACAACAAGTAGCTGGACTCCATGCTTAATATATGTTTGCAAGGAAAGAATCTTGATTGAATTTGAACTGTAATGCTGCATCAAGGTGGAGGAATCCACCAGGGGGGAGGGGAGGGGGAGGGGGAGGGGGATTCCCAAAGCCTATGAAACTGTCATATAATGCTAAATATTAATTAAAAATAAAAAAAGAAAAAATACTCCGCTCATTCATCTTCAGTATTCATTTCAACCAGAAGATGAGTGTGTTTCTTATACTTAACATGCACTTAGTGCTGCACATGGTGCCAAAGAATTCGTTTTCAAGATTAGCTGAAAATGACTTTCGCGTTGATGTTCTCTCTGAACGTGGAGTTGGCTGGATTTCAAAGGAGCAGCTACAGTATTGCTTCGTGTGGAAGACTCAATCAGCTCTATTTCACAGCAATGCATTCTATGCCCATTATGCACAGAGGGACAAAACTATGTGTTCCTGTGAAACGGGTGGAATCGTGCAAGTGTGTGAGCTGAGTGAAATCAATGATGTTGGTTTTTCACAAGCACCACACTGTGCAGTCATCTTGAGTATAAGCTCCATGCAGATGCTGAGTTACATCCCTATAGCAAACATGTGCATTTGGCTAAGCATGTGCCAGAGCCTTGGTTTTCAAGCATACGTAAAAATGGCTTTGGCGCTGATGTTCTCTCTGAACGTGAAGTTTACTGCATTTCAAAGCAGCAGCTAGAGCATTGCTTTGTGTGGAAGAGTCAATCAGCTCTATTTCACTACAATGCGTTCTATGGTCATTATACACAGAATGTCAAAACTGGATTTTCATGCGGATCGGGTGTAATCGTGAAGTAGGGTCAGGTGAGAGACTTCAATGCAGTTTATTTCACAAAAGCACTACGCTGCCCAGTCATCTTGAGTATAAGTTTCATCCACATGCTGAGTTGTCACTAGAGCTGACATGTACATGTTGATGGAGCGTGTGCCAGAGGCTTGGTTTCCAAGCACAGCTGAAAATGGCTTTGACGCGGATGTTCCCTCTGAACGTGGAGTTGGCTGCCTTTCAAAGGAGCAGCTAGAGCATTGCTTTGTGAGAAAGACTCAATCAGCTCTTTTCACAGAGATGCATTCTATGGCCATTAGCCAAAGTGTGAGAAAACCCAATTTTCATGCGAAATAGGTATAATCGTGAAGCTGTTTCTCAGGTGAGAGACTTCAATGGAGTTGGTTTCACACAAACACCATGCTGCCAAGCCATCTTGAGAATAAGTTTCATCCACATGCTGAGTTGCTTCGCTCTAGGTAACATGTACTTAGTGCTGGAACTGGATCCAGAGGCTTGGTTTCCAAGCGCAGCTGAAAATGGCTTTGGCGCTGATTATTTCTCTGAGGTTGGAGTTGGCTGCCTTTCAAAGGAGCACCTAGAGCATTACTTTGTGTGAAAGATTCAATCGGCTCTATTTCACTACCATGCTTTCCATGGCCATAGACACTGTGTGGCAAAACTGGTTTATTGTGTGAAATGGGTGTAATCGTGAAGCTGTTTCTCACGTGAGAGACTTCAACGGATTTGGGTTCATATAAGCACCACGCGGCCCAGTCATCTTTAAAAAAAGCTTCATCCACATGCTGTGTTGCTTCGCTATAGGTAACATGTCCCTAGTGCTGGAACTGGAGCCAGACGTTGGGTTTTGAAACGCAGCTGAAAATGACTCTGGCGCTGATGTTCTCCCTGAATGTGGAGTTGGCTGCCTTTCAAAGGAGCAGCTAGAGCATTGCTTTGTGTGAAAGATTCAATCAGCTCTTTTCACAGCAATGTGTTCTATGGCCAATATGCACAGTATGACGAAACTGCGTTGTCGTTCAAAACGGAAGTACTCTTTAAGTTGTGTGAGGTGAAAGACCTTATTAGAGTTGGTTTCACACAAGCACCATGCTACCATGTTATCTTGAGAATAAGCTTCAGCCACATGCTTTTGGTGGCGTCACTATAACTAACATGTACTTAGTGCTGTAACTGGAGCCAGAGGCTTGGTTTCCAAGCACAGCTCAAAATGGCTTTGGCACTGAGGTTCCGTCTGAACCTGTAGTTGGCTGCCTTTCATAGGAGCAGCTAGAGCATTGCTTTGTGTGAAAGACTCAATCAGCTTATTTCACTGCAATGCATTCTATGGCCATTATGCACTTTGTGACAAAACTGGATTTTCGTGATAAGCGATTGTAATCATGAAGTTTGAGAAGTGAGAGACCTTCATGGAATTGGTTTCACACAAGCACCACCCTGCCCTGTCATCTTGAGTATAAGCTTCATCCACGTGCTGAGTTGCTACACTCTAGCTAACATATACTTAGTACTGGAACTGGAGCCAGAGGCTTGGTTTCCAAGCACAGCTGAAAATGGTTTTGGAACTGATGTTCTTCCTAAGGTGGAGTTTGCTGCATTTCAAAGAACCAGCTGGAACATTGCTTTGTGTGAAAAACACAATCAGCTCTTTTCACTATAATGCTTTCCATGACCATAATGCACAATGTGACAAAACTGGATTTTCATGTGAAATGAGTGTAATCGTAAAGCTATTTCTCAGTTATTTTGCTCAGTCATCTTGAGTATAAGCTTCATCCACATGGTGAATTTCATCCGTATAAAGCTAACCTGTACTTTTTGATGGAGCAGGTGCCAAAGGCTTAGTTTCCAAGTGCAGCTGAAAATGGCTTTGGCACTGCTGTCCTCTCTGAACGTGGAGTTGACTGCATTTCGAAGGATTAGCTAGAGCATTGCTTTGTGTAGAAGACTCAATCAGCTCTATTTTACTGCAATGCATTCTATGGCCATTGTCACAGTGGGACAAAACTAGTATTCCGTGTGAAATGAATGTAATCGTGAAGCTGTTTCTCAGGTGAGAGACTTCAATGGAGATGGTTTCACACAAGCACCACGCTGCCCAGTCATCTTGAGTATAAGCTTCATCCACATGCTGAGTTGCGTCACTGTAGCTAACCTGTACTTAGTGCTGGAACTGGAGCCAGAGGCTTGGTTTCCAAGCGTAGCTGAAAATGGCTTTGCCACTGAAGTTCTCTCTGAAGGTCCAGTTGGCTGTCTTTCAAAGGAGCAGCTAGAGCATTGCTTTGTGTGGAAGACTGAATCAGCTTTTTCACTCAATGCATTCTGTGTCTATTATGCACAGTGTGACAAAACTGGGTTTTCGTGCTAAGTGATTGTAAACGTGTAGTTGTGTGAAGTGAGAGACCTCAATGGAGTTTGTTTCACACAAATGCCACGCTGCCCTGTCATCTTGAGTATAAGCTTCATCCACATGCAGAGTTGCGTCACTCTAGCCAACATGTACTTAGTGCTGGAACTGGAGCCACAGGGTTCATTTACATACGCAGCTGAGAATGGCTTAGGCATTGATATTCCCACTGAACTTGAAGTTGGCTGCCTTTCATAGGAGCAGCTAGAGCATTGCTTTGTGTGAAAGACGCAATCAGCTCTTTTAACTGCAACGCATTCAATAGCCATTATGCACAGTATGACAAAACTGGGTTGTTGTGCGAAACGGGTGTTATCGTGCAGTCGTGTTAGGTGCAAAACCTCAATTATTTCTTATCACACAAATGCCACGCTGCCCTGTCATCTTGAGAATAAGCTTCATCTACATGCTCAGTTGCATCACTACAGCTAACATGTACTTAGTGCTGGAACTGCAGCCAGAGCGTTCATTTACATATGCAGCTGAGAACATCTTAGGCATTGCTGTTCGCTCTGAACTTGAAGTTGGCTGTCTTTCATAGGAGCAGCTGGAGCATTGCTTTGTGTGAAAGACGCAATCAGCTCTTTTAACTGCAATGCATTCTATAGCCATTATGCACAGTATGACAAAACTAGATTTTCATGCGAATCAGGTGTAATCGTGAAGCTGTTTCTCAGGTGAGAGACTACAATGGAGTTGTTTTCACACAAGCACCACGCTGCCCCATCATCTAGAGTATAAGCTTCTACCACATGCTGAGTTTCCACCCTATAGCTAACATGTACATTTTGATACCAGAAATTTGGATTTCATGCGCAGCTGTACATGGCTTAGGCGGTGATGTTCTTCCTGAACGTGGAGTTGGCAGCCTTTGAAAGCAGCAGTTAGAACATTGCTTTGTGTGGAAGACTCAATCAGCTTTTTTCACAGCAATGCTTTCTATGACCATTAGGCATGCTGTGCCATAACTGGGTTTCATGTGATGCTGGTGTAATCGTGAAGTTGTGTAATGAGAGAACTGAATGGAGTTGGTTTCACACAAGCACCACTTTGGCCAGTCATCTTGAGTATAAGTTTCTTCCACATGCTGAGTTGCGTCACTATAAGGAACATGTACTTAGTGCTGGAATTGGAGCCAGAGGCTTGGTTTTCATGCGCAGCTGAAAATGCTGTAGGCGCTGAGGTTCCCTCTGAGCATGGAGTTGCCTGCCTTTCAAAGGAGCAGCAAGAGCATTGCTTTGTGTGGAAGACTCAATCAGCTCTTTACAGAGCAGTGCGTTCTAAGGCCATTAGGCACTCTGTGACAAAACTGTGTTTTCGTGTGTAGCGAGTGTAATTGTGAAGTTGTGTGTGGGAGAGAACTCAAAGAAATTGGTGTCACACAAGCACCACTCTGCCCTGTATGTTGAAACTAAGCTTCATAAACATGCTGAGCTGTGACATTATAGGGAACATGTACTTAGTTGCTGGAAATGGAGACAGAGGGTTGGGTTTCAAGCGCAGCTGAAAATGTCTTTGGCACTGAAGTTCTCACTGAACGTGGTGTTGCACCTTTTCAGCATCAGCGGATGTAATCGTGAAGTTATTTGAAGTTATGTGAAGTTATGTGAAGTTATGTGATGTTATGTGAAGTTATGTGAAGACAGAAACCGCAATGGAGTTGGTTTCACACAAACACAACGCTGCCCAGTTATCTAGAGTATAAGCTTCATCCACATGCTGAGTTGCGTAACTATAGCGAACATGGACTTAGTGCTGGAACTGGAGCCAGAGGCTTGGTTTTCATGCGCAGCTGAAAATGGCTCTGGCACTGATTTTCACTGCCACCGTGGAGTTGGCTGCATTTCAAAGTAGCGCCTAGAGCATTGCTTTGTTTGCAAGACCCAATCAGCTCTCGTTCACTACAATGAGTTCTATGGCCATTATTCAGAGTGGGAAAAAACTGGTTTGTCATGAGAAATAGGTGTAATCGGAAAGTTGTGTGAGGGAGAGAGTTCAAAGAAGTTGGTTTCACAGAAGCACCACACTGCCCAGTCATCTTGAGTATAAGCTTCATAAACATGCTGAGTTGTGTCATTACAGAGAACATGTACTTAGTGTTGGAACTGGAGACAGATGCTTGATTTTCAAGCACAGCTGAACAGGGCTTTGGCATTGAATTTCTCTCTGGCAGCGTGGAGTTGGCTGCCTTTCAAAGGAGCAGCTAGAGCATTGCTTTGTTTGGAAGACTCAATCAGCTCTTTTCACTACAATGCACTCTAAGGCAATTACACACAGATTTCAAAACTGGGTTTTTGTGGGAGAAGGGTAGAATCATGAAGGAGTGGGAGGTGAGAGACCTCAATGGAGTTGGTTTCACAGAAGCACCACACTGCCCTGTCATCTTGAGTATGAGCTTCATCCACATGCTGAGTTTCAACCCTCTGACGAGCATGTACATTTTGATGGAGCTGGTGCCAGAAGCTTGGAATTCATGCGCAGCTGAATATGACTGTAGGCACTGAAGTTCTCTCTGAGCGTGGAGTTGGCTACCTTTCAAAGGAGCAGCAAGAGCATTGCTTTGTGTATAAGACTCAATCAGCTGTATCTCACTACAAGGCATTCTAAGGCCATTAGGCACGCTGTGACAAAAGTGTGTTTTCATGTAAAGCGGGTGTAATTGTGAAGTTGTGTGATGTGAGGGACCTCAATGGAGTAGGTTTCACACAAGCACCATGCTGCCCCGTCATCTAGAGTATAAGCCTCTTCCATATGCTGAGTTGCGTAACTATAGCGAACATGTACTTAGTGCTGTAACTGGAGCCCCGAGGCTTTGTTTTCATTCGCAGCTGAAAATGGCTTTGGCGCTGATGTTCCCTGCCACCGTGGAGTTGGCTGCCTTTCAAAGGAGCAGCTAGAGCATTGCTTTTTTTGCTAGACACAATCAGCTCTACTTCACAACAATGAGTTCTATGGCCATTAAGCAGAGTGTGAAAAAACTGGTTTTTTATTCGCAATGTTTGTAATCGGAAAGTTGTGTGAGGGAGAGAGTTCAAAGAAGGTGGTGTCACACAGACACCATGCTGCCCAGTCATCTTGAGTATAAGCTTCATCCACATGCTGAGTTGCGTCACTATAGCGAACATGTAGTTAGTGTTGGAACTGGAGCCAAATGCTTAATTTTCAAGCACAGCTGAACAGGGCTTTGGCATTCAATTTCTCTCTGGGCGTGGAGTTGGCTGCCTTTCAAAGGAGCAGCTAGAACATTGCATGAGTGAAAGCACAATAAGCTCTATTTCACAGCAACGCTTTCTATGGCTATTTCGCACAGAGTGACTAACCTGGGCTTTTGTAGGAAACGGGTGTAATCATGAAGTTGTGTGAAGACAGAAACCTCAATGGAGTTGGTTTCACACAAACACCATGATGCCCCGTCATGTAGAGCATAAGCTTCTTCCACATGTTTAGCTGCGTAACTATAGCGAACATGGACTTAGTGCTGGAACTGGAGCCAGAGGCTTGGTTTTCATATGCAGCTGAAAATGGCTTAAGCGCTAATGTTCCCTGCCAGCGTGGAGTTGGCTGCCATTCAAAGGAGCACCTAGAGCATTGCTTTGTTTGGAAGACTCAATCAGCTCTACTTAACTACAATGAGTTCTATGGCCATTATGCAGATTGTGAAAAAACTGGTTATTCATGCGAAACGGGTGTCATCAGAAAGTTGTGTGAGGGAGAGAGTTCAAAGAAGTTGGTGTCACACAAACACCACGCTGCCCAGTCATGCTGAGTTTCATCGCCATAGCTAACAAGTGCATTTTGATGGATCTGGTGCCAGATGCTTGGTTTTTAAGCACAGCTGAAAATGGCTTTGGCGTTGAATTTCTCTCTGGGCATGGAGTTGGCTGCCTTTCAAAGAGCACCTAGAGCATTGCTTTGTTTGGAGACTCAAGCAGCTCTTTTCACTACAATGCATGCTAAGGCCATTACACACAGAATTCAAAACTGGGTTTTCGTGGGAGAAGGGTAGAATCATGAAGGAGTGGGAGGTGAGAGACCTCAAAGGAGTTGGTTCCACAGAAGCACGACACTGTCCAGTCATCCGTAGTATAAGCTTCATCCACATGCTGAGTTTCAACCTTCTAGCGAACATGTACATTTTGATGGAGCTGGTGCCAGAAGCTTGGATTTTCAAGTGCAGCTGAAAATGGCTTTGGCATTGAATTTCTCTTTGGGCATGGAGTTGGCTGCCTTTCAAAGGAACAGCAAGAGCATTGCTGTGAGTCGAAGACTCAATCAGCTCTTTTCACAGCAATGCGTTCTAAGGCCATTAGGCACGCTGTGACAAAGGTGTGTTTTCATGTAAAGCGGGTGTAATTGTGACGTTGTGTGATGTGAGAGACGTCAATGGAGTTGGTTTCACAGAAGCACTACGCTGCCCAATCATCTTGAATACAAGATTCATCCACATGCTGAGTTGCGTCATTGTAGCGAACATTTACTTAGTGCTGGAAGTGGAGCCAGAGGCTTGGTTTTCATGCGCAGCTGAAAATGGCTTTGTTGCTGATGTTCCCTGCCACCGTGGGTATGGCTGCCTTTCAAAGGAGCAGCTAGAGCATTGCTTTGTTTGCAAGACCCAGTCAGGTCTATTTAACTACAATGAGTTCTATGGCCATTATGCATTTCATGAAAAAACTGGTTTTTCATGCGCAATGTTTGTAATCGGAAAGTTGTGTGAGGGAGAGAGTTCAAAGAAGGTGGTGTCACACAGACACCATGCTGCCCAGTCATCTTGAGTATAAGCTTCATCCACATGCTGAGTTGCGTAACTATAGTGAACATGGACTTAGTGTTGGAACTGGAGCCAGATGCTTAATTTTCAAGCACAGCTGAACAGGGCTTTGGCATTGAATTTCTCTCTGGCAGCGTGGAGTTGGCTGCCTTTCAAAGGAGCAGCTAGAGCATTGCTTTGTGTGGAAGACTCAATCAGCTCTATTTCACTACAATGCACTCTAAGGCCATTACACACAGATTTCAAAACTGGGTTTTGTGTGAGCCGGGTTGAATCATGAAGGAGTGGGAGGTGAGAGTCCTCAATGGAGTTGGTTTCACAGAAGCACCACACTGCCCTGTCATCTTGAGTATGAGCTTCACCCACATGCTGAGTTTCAACCCTCTGGCGAACATGTACATTTTGATGGAGCTGGTGCCAGAAGCTTGGAGTTCATGCGCAGCGGAATATGGCTTAGGCACTGAGGTTCTCTCTGAGCGTGGAGTTGGCTACCTTTCAAAGGAGCAGCAAGAGCTTTGCTTTGTGTATAAGGCTAAATCAGCTGTATTTCACTACAATGCATTCTAAAGCTATTAGGCACGCTGTGACAAAAGTTGTTTTCGAGTGAAGCGGGTGTAATTGTGAAGTTTTGTGATGTGAGGGACCTCAATGGAGTAGGTTTCACACAAGCACCACACTGCACTGTCATCTTGAGTATAAGCTTCATCCACAAGCTGAGTTTCAACCCTCTAGTGACCATGTACATTTTGATGGAGCCTGTGACAGATACTGGATTTTCAAGCGCAGCTGAAAATGGCTTTGGCATTGAATTTCTTTCTGGGCATGGAGTTGGCTGCATTTCAAAGGAGCAGCAAGAGTAATGCTTTGTGTGGAAGACTCAATCAGCTCTTTTCACAGCAATGCATTCTAAGGCCATTAGGCACGCTGTGACAAAAGTGTGTTTTCTTGTGAAGCATGTGTAATCGTGATGTTGTGTGATATTAGAGACCTCAATGGAGTTAGTTTCACACAAGCAGCACACTGCCAAGTCATCTTGAATGCAAGATTCATCTACATGCTGAGTTGCTTAACCACAGCGAACATTTACTTAGTGCTGGAAGTGGAGCCAGAGGCTTGGTTTTCATGCGCAGTTGAAAATGGCTTTGAAACTGAAGTTCTCTCTAAAGGTGGAGTTGGCTGCCTTTCAAGTAGCAGCTAGAGCATTGTGCTTATTCTGCCTGAAAGCACAATAAGCTCTATTTCACAGAAATGCTTTCTATGGCTATTTTGCAGAGAATGACAAACCTGGGCTTTTGTAGGAAACAGGTGTAATCATGAAGTTGTGTGAAGACAGAAACCTCAATGGAGTTGGTTTCACAAAAGCACCACGCTACCCAGTCATCCTAAATATAAGCTTCTTCCACATGGTGAGTTGCGTCACTATAGTGAACATGAACTTAGTGCTGGAACAGGAGCCAGAGGCTTGGTTTTCATGCGCAGCTTATAATGGCTTAGGTGCTGATGTTCCCTGCCAGCGTTGAGTTTTCTGCCTTTCAAAGGAGCAGCTAGAGCATTGCTTTCTTGGGAAGAACCAATCAGCTCTATTTCACTACAATGCACACTAAGGCCATTACACACAGATTTCAAAACTGGGTTTTCGTGTGAGCCGGGTTGAATCATGAAGGAGTGGGAGGTGAGAGACCTCAATGGAGTTGGTTTCACAGAAGCACCACACTGCCCATTCATCTTTAGTATAAGCTTCATCCACATGCTGAGTTGCGTCACTATAGCGAACATGTACTTAGTGTTGGAACTGGTGCCAGAGGCTTGGTTCTCAAGCGCAGCTGAAAATGTCTTTGGCACTGAAGTTCTCTCTGAAGGTGGAGTTAGCTGCGTTTCAAAGGAGCAGCTAGAGCATTGTGTGAGTGAAAGCACAATAAGCTCTATTTCACAGCAACGCTTTCTATGGCTATTTCGCACAGAGTGACTAACCTGGACTTTTTTAGGAAACGGGTTTCATCATGAAGTTTTGTAAGACAGAAATCTCATGGATTTGGTTTCACACAAGTACCACGCTGCCCTGTCATTGTGAATAAAAGCTTCATCCACATGCTGAGTTGCGTCACTATAGTGAACATGTACTTAGTTGCTAGAAATGGAGCCAGAGGCTTGATTCTCAAGCACAGCCAAAAATGGCTTTGGCACTGAACATCTCACTTGACGTGCAGCTAGCTGCGTTTCAAAGGAGCAGCAAGAGCATTGCTTTCTATGCAAGATTCTCTCAGCTCTTTTCAATAAAATTCATTGTATGGACATTATGCAGACACTGTCCAATAGTTTTTCATACGAAGCGTGTGAAGTCGTGAAGATTTGAGAAGTGGAAGACTTCAATGGATTTGGTTTGAATCAAGCACCCTAACACCAAACCAGTAACCTTAAACTTAACATTAACTCAAAGAAAAACCAGAACTCTAATCCTTACCCCAAGATAAGCCTAATCCTAAACCTAACCTTAAAACTAATGGTAAAAGTAACCCTAACCCTAAACCCAACCATAATCCTAACCATAACCCTAACCCTAATCCTTACTCCAATCCTTACCCTAACCATAACCCTAAGCTTTACCCTAACTCTAAACATTATCCTAAACCTAACAATAATGCTAACCCTAACCCTAAACAAAACCACACGCTACCCGAAGCCTAACCCTAACCCTAACTCTAACATAAACACCAACCCTAACCCAAACACTAACTCTAAACCTTACCCTAATCCTAACCCTAACCCAAAGAGTAACTCTATGCTTACAGCAACCCTAACCCTAACCCTAACACTCTCTAACCCTAACAATAAACCTAACCCTAACTCTAACTGTAACCCTAACCCTAAACCTAACTCTAACCCTAACCCTAACCCTAACAGTAACCCTAACCCTACACCTAATTTTAACCCTAACCGTACACCTAACCCAAACCTAAACCTAAACTTAACACTAACCGTATCCCCAATTGTTACAATAACCCTAACCCTATCCCTAAAACAAACAATAACCCCAAACATATCCGTAACACATATGCTTACACCAACCCTAACCCTAACACCAACCCTAAACCTAACCATGATCCTAACCCCTAACATTAAACTCTAACCGTAAACCTACCTGGAACCCTAAATCCAACCGTATCCCTAATGCTTACACCAACCATAAACCTAACCCTGACACTCAATAACCCTAACCTAACCACAACACTAACCCAAACCAGAACCCTCATCCTTACACAAACTAAAACCATAACCCTAACCCAAACCGTAACCCTAAACTTTAAATTTCCACTAACCCTAACCCTGAACCTAAACCTAACCAAATTGTAACATTAAACATAACCCAAAGCTTAAACCTAAATCTAACCCTAACTGTAACCCTAATCCTTACACCAACCCTAATCCTAAGCCTAACACAAACCCTAAACCTAACCATAAACATAATCCTTATTCCAAACCTAATCCTAACCTTAACCCTTACACCTAATCCTAACCCTAAACCTAATCGTTGGCATAACTGCACCCATCACCCTAACCCTAACCCTAACACTCCCTAACACTAACCCTAATCATAACCCTACCTGGAACTCTACAATAACCTTAATCCTAATACTTACACCAACACTAAACCTAACAAAAATCTTAACACTAAATCTAACCCAAACCCTCATCGTTACCTTAAACATAACCCTAACCCTAAAACTACCCCGAACACTAACCCTAACAATAATCCTAAACATAACCCTAACCAAAACCCTAACACTAACTCATACCACCTAACCATAACCCTTACCTTAACCCTAAGTCTTACACTATCCCTAACCCTAACACTAACCCTATCCCTAAACCTAACCATAACCCCAACCCTAACCATAACCCTAATGCTTACAACAACGCTAACCCAAACACTAACCCTATCCCTAAACCTAGCACTAACCATAACCCTCACCCTAACCATAACCGCAATGATTACACCAACTCTAACCCTAACCCTAACACTAACCCTAACACTAACCCTCACCAAACCCTAACCCTAACTGTAACCCTAACCCTAATCCTTACCCTAACCCTAACCATAACACTAAATATAACCCTAACATTAAACCTACCTGGAAACCTAACCCCAACCATACCCCAAATGCTTACACCAACCCTAACCATAACCCTAACACTCCCTAACCATAACACTAACCCAAACTTAACACAAACCCTAACACTAACCCTAACCCTAACCTTAACCATAAACCTACCTGGAAACCTAACCCCAACTGTAACCCAAACGCTTACACCAACCCTAACCGTTACCCTAACAAGCCCTAATGCAAACCCTAACCGTTACCCTAACACTCACCCTAACCCTAATGCTTACACCAACCCTAACCCTCACCCTAAACCTAACCCTATTTGTAACCCTAACTCTAACCCTAAACCAAAGCCTAAAACTAACTCTAACCCTAACCCTAAGCCTAACATTAAACCTAACTGTAACCCTATCCCTAATCCTTAACTTAAGCCTAACATAACCTTAAACCTAACCATAACACTAACCCTAACCCTGACCTTAACCTACCTCTAACCCTAACCCTAAACCTAACCCTAACCATAACACAAACCCTAACCCTAACCCTAAACCTAACCCTAACACTGATGCTTACACCAACCCTATCCCTAACCCTACCCGACACCTTAACCTAAACCAAAGTGTAACCCTATCCCTAATCCTTACCTTAAACCTAACCATAACCATAACCCAAACCGTAACACTAACGCTAACCTAACTCTAACCCTACATCAAAACCTACTTGCAACCCTAACCCAACTGTAACCCTCATGCTTACACCAACCATAAACACTAACCCTAAAACTTATCCTCTCCCCAACCTAATCCTAACACTAACACTAAACCTAACTCAAACCCTAACTCTAATCCTTACCTATCCCTAACCCTGACCCTCACTCAAATGGTAACCCTGACCCATAAGAAATAATGGTCACTCTATACCTTACCCTAAGCTTTATATCAACTATAACCCTAACCCTAACACTAACCCTAACTCTAACAATAATCCCCACCCTAACCCTAAAACAACCCCTAAATGCAACCCTAACCGTAACCCAAAGCCTAAACCTAACCGTAACCCGAAACATTACATCCTAACCCTAACCCTAACCCTCACCCTAACCCTAACCCTAACCCTAACCATAACACTAAACCTAACCCGAACCCTAACACTAATGCATACACCAACCCTAACCTAACCCTTACCCAAACACTAACCCTAACCCATAACACCTAACCGTAAACCTAACCCTAACCCTAATGATTACACCAAGCCTACACTAACCCTAACCCTAACCCTGACCGTAACGCTAAGCCTAACACTAACCATAACACAAATCCTAACTCTAACCCTAAACAAAACCCTAACACTAATGCCTACACAAACCCTATCCCTCACCCTAAACCGACACCTAAACCGAAACCTAAGTGTAACCCTATCCCTTATCCTTACCTTAACCCTAACCCTAACGCTAAACCTCACCCTAACACTAACCCTAATTGTAACCCTAACTCTAAACCTAAACCAAAGTCTAAACATAACCCTCACCCTAACCATAAGCCTAAAATTAAAACTAACTGTAACCCTATCCCTAATCATTACCTTAAGCATAATCATAACACTAACCCTAAACGTAACACTAACCCTACCCCTAACCCTAACACTAACCCTAATGCTTACACCAAGCCCTAACACTAAGAAGCCCTAACCCTAACTCTAACACAAACCCTAACCCTCATGCTTATACCAACCCTAACACTAACCCTAACCCTCACAAAACCCTAACCCTCACACTAACCCTAACCCTATTTGTAACCCTAACTCTAACCCTAAACCAAAGCCTAAACCTAACCCTAACACTAAACCAAAGCCTAACATTAAACCTAACTGTAACCCTATCCCTAATCCTTACCTTAAGCCTAATCATAACCCTAACCCTAACTGTAACACTATCGCTAACCCTAACCCTTACCGTAACCCTAACCCTAACACTAAACCTAACCCTAACCCTAACCATAACACAAACCCTAACCTTAACCCTAAAGATAACCCTAACACTAATGCTAGCACCAACAGTATCCCTAACCCTAACCCGACACCTAAACCAAAAGCTAAGTGTAACCCTATCCCTAATCCTTACCTTAACCCTAGCCATAACCCTAACCCAAACCATAACACTAACACTAACCTAACCCTAACCCTAAACCTAAAAATACCTGGAACCCTAACCCCAACCGTAACGCTCATGCTTACACCAACCCAAAAACTAACCCTAACACTCCTTAACCCTAAAATAATCCTAACTCTAAGGCTAACACTAACGCAAACCTAACCCTCATCAATACGCTAACCAAAACCATAACCCTAAACCTAACACTAAACCTTAAAATAACCCTACCTCTTACCCTAACCCTAAGCCTAGACAAGTTGTAACACTAACCCAAACCCTAATGCAAAGCTTAAACCTAACACTAACCCTAACCGTAACCCTAATCCTTAAACCAAGCCTCACCCTAACTCTAACCCAAACAATAACACTAATCATAAATATAATCCTTACTCCAAACTTAACGATATCCCTAACCCTAACTCATAACCCTAACCCTATCCCTAACACTCCCTAACCCTAACCCTAAACCTAACCCTACCTGGAACCGGAATCACAACCGTAACACTACTGCTTACACTAACCCTAAACCCAAACCTATCCCTAACCCTAAACTAGCCCTAACCCAAACCCAAACACTCATCGTTAACTTAAAAGTAACCCTAACAATAACACTACCCCGAACACTAACTCTAACCCTAATCCTAAATCTAACACTAACCCAAACCCTAACCATAATTCATAACACCTAACTGTAACCCTAACCCTAACACTAAGACTTACACCAACCCTAACCTTAACACTAACACTAACACAAACCCTAAACCTAACACTAACACTAACCCTAAACATAACCATAACCCTAATGCTTACACCAATCCTAACCATAACCCTAACCTTAACCCAAACACTAACCCTAAAACTAATACTCACCAAACCCTAAATCTAACCCTAACGCTAATTGTAACGCTAACCCTAATCCTTATCCTACACTAACCATAACACTAAACCTAACCCTAACCATAAACCTACCTGGAACCCTAACCACAACCATAACAAAATGCTTACACTAACCCTAACCCTTACCCTAAAACTTCCTAACCCTATCACAAACCCATACCCTAAACCTAAACCTAACACTAACCCTGAACCTACCCCTAACCCTTACCCTAACCCTAATGCTTACTCCAACCCTAACAAAAACCCTAACCCAAACCCTAAAATTAACACAAACCCTAACGTTAACCCTAACCCTAAACCTACCTGGAACCCTAATCACAACCATAACCCAAAGCTTACACCAACCCTAACCCTAAACCTAAGCTTCACACTAACCCTAACCGTAAATACAATGCTAACCATAACACTAGTGCTTACAGCAACCCTAAACCTAACACTATCCCTAAGCCTAACCTTAACCCTAACACAAACGCTAACACTAACCCTAACATTAACCCTAAACCTACCTAGAAACCTAACCCCAACCTTAACCCAAATGCTTACAGCAACCCTAACTCTAACCCCAAGCCTCACCCTCCCACTAACCCCAACCCTAACCCTAACACAAACCCTTACCCTAACCCTATCCCTAACCCTAAGCCTACCTGGAACCCTAACCGCAATCGTAACCCAAATGCTTACACAACCCTAACCCTAAACCTAACGCTAACCCTAACCCTAACGCTAACACTAACACAAACCCTAACCCTAACACTAACACTCTCCAACTCTAACACTAACCCTAACCCTAATCATAACCTTAACACAAACCATAACCTTAACCCTAACCTAAATGCTTACACCAACCCTAACACTAATCCTAACATTCTATAACCCTAAACCCCAACCCTGACAAAAACCATAAACCTACCTGGAAACCTAACCCCAATCGTAACCGAAATGCTGACACCAACCCTAACCTTAACCCTAAGACTCACTATCCCAAAGCCTAACCCTTACCCTAGCAAAAACCCTAACACTAAACCTAAACCTATTGCTTACACCATCCCTAACCCTAACCCTAAACCTCACCCTCACCCTAACTCTAACCCTAACATTAACCCCAAGACAAACCCTAACCATAACACTAACCCTAGCCTATCTGGTACTCTAACCTCAACCGTAACCCAAATGCTTACAAAATCCCTAACCCTAACACCAACCCTAACCCTAACACACACCCTAACCCTAAACCTAACCCTAAGCCTACCTGAAACTTTAACCCCAACTGTAACCCAATGCTTACACCAACCCAAACCCTAACCCTAACACACTCTAACCCTAACCCTAAACCTAACCCTAACTCAAATCCTAACCCTCACCCTAAACCTAATGCTTACACCAACCCTAACCCTAACCCAAACACTCTCTAACCCTAAGCCTATCCCTAACCCTAACAGAAACCCTAACCCTAACCCTAAACGTAATGCTTACACCAACCCTAACCCTAACCCTAAACCTATCGCTAACACAAGCCCTAACCCTGAACTAAACCGTAAACCTTACATCAACCCTAACCCAAACCCCAACCCTAACCTAACACAAACCCTAACCCAAAACCTAACCCCAAGTCTACCTGAAACCCTAATGCCAACCATAACCCAAATACTTACACCAACCCTAACCCTAACCCTAACCCTTACCCTAACCCTAAATCTAACCCTAACCATATCACAAACCCTAAAAAACCCTAACATTCTCTAACTCTAAAAATAACCCTAACCCTAACCCTAAGCTTAACACAAAACATAACCCTAACACAAATGCATACACCAACCCTAACACAAACCCTAACATTCTCTAACCCTAACCCTAAAACAAACCCTAACCCAAACCCTAAACTTTATGCTTATACCAACCCTAATCCTACCCCTAGCCCTAACCCTAACCCTAATGCTTACACCAACCCTAAACCTAATCCTACCCATAACACTACCTAGCTCTAACACTAACCTTAACACTAAATCTAACTCTAACCCTAACAAAAACCCTAACCATAACCTAACTCTAACACTAATGCTTACACCAACCTTAACCTTAACAACAACCCTAGCCCTAATACTAACCCTAATCCTTACCCTAACCTTAAGCCTAACCCTAAGCCTAGCAGGAACCCTAACACCAAACGTAACCGAAATGCTTACACCAACCCTAACTTAAACCCTAACCCTCTCCAAACCTAAGACTAACCATAACCCTAATACAAACCATAAACGTAACACCGACCATAACCCTAAACGTAAGCCTAACTCTAACCCTCACACTAACCCTAAGCCTAACATTAAAACTAACCCTAACCCTATACCTAATCCTTACCTTATGCCTAATCAGAACCCTAACCCTAACCCTGACCCTAACCCTAACCGTAACATTCTCTAACCAAAACGGTAACCCTAAACCTAACCCTAACATAAACACTCACAATAAAACTGACTCCAATGCAAACCAACACATAGAGTAAAACTAACCCTAACAATAACCCTAACCCTAACACAAACCATAACCCTAACACTCTCTAAAACTAACGGTAACCCTAACCCTAACGCAAACCCTCACCCTAACCCTAACCCTTACTGAAATGCTTACACCAACATTAACCCTAACCCTAACACTCTCTAACCCTAAGACTAACCCAAACGCTAACACAAACCAAAACCCTAACCCTAACTCTAACCCTAAACCACAGCCTAACTCTAACACTCACGCTAAAACTAAGCCTAACATTAAACCTAACTGTAACCCTATACGTAATACTTATTTATGCCTAATCATAAACCAACCCTAACTGTAACACTAACTCTAACCCAAACGCTAACCCTAACCCTAACCCTAACGGTAACCCTAACCAAAATGCTTACACCAACCATAACCATAACCATAACCATAACCCTAATCCTAACACTAAGGCTAACCCTAACACAAACCCTAACCCTAACCCTAACCACAACCATAACCCGAACCCTTACACCAACCCTAACCCTAACCCAAACACTTCCTAACTCTAACACTAACCATAACCCTAAAGCAAACAAAAACCATTAAACCTAACCCAGATGCTTATACCAACACAAATTGTACAACTAACCCAACCCTAACACAAACCCTAACCCTAACCCTGAACCCAATGCTTACACCAACATAAACTGTAAACCTAACCCTAACAATAACCCTAACCCTAACCCTAACACAAACCCTAACCCTAACACTCTCTAACCCTAACGGTAACCACAACCCTAACCCTAACACAAATTCTCACCCTACCACTAACCCTAACCATAACACTAATGTTTACACCAACCCTAAACCTAAAGCTAACCTTCATACTAACCCTAAAATAACCCTAACACTAACCCAAACACTAATACTTACGGCAACCCTAAACCTAACCCTACCCCTACCCCTAACACTAACCCTAACCCTAACACAACCCTAACCGTAACAGGGACCCCAATGCTTATACCAACACAAACTTTAAAACTAACCCTAACCCTGACACAAACCCTAACCCTAACCCTGACCCCAATGCTTATGATAACACAAATTGTAAAACTAACCCTAACCCTAACACAAGCCCTAACCCTAACACTCTCAAACCCTAACGGCCACCCTAACCCTACCCCTAACACAAAACCTCACCCTAACACTAACCCTAACCATAACACTAATGTTTACACCAACCCTAACCCTAAACCTAACCTTCACAGTAATCCTAACCGTAACCCTAATGCTAACCCTACACTACTACTTACGGCAACCCTAAACCTAACTCTACCCCTACCCCTAACCCTAACCCTAACACAAACCCTAACCTAACCCTAACATTAACAGTAAACCTACCTGAAAACGTACCCCAACCGTAACCCAAATGCTTACACCAACCATAACTCTAACCCCATACCACACTCTCACCCTAACCCTAACCGTAACCCTAACACAAACCCTAAACCTAACCCTAACCCTAATGCTTATACCAAATCTAACCCTAACACAAACCCTAACCCTACCCCTAACCCTAAGCACCTGGAACCCTAACCCCAATCGTAGCACAAATGCTTACACCAACCCTTAACCTAAACCTAAACTTAACCCTAACGCTAACACTAACACAAACAATAACCCTAACAGTAACACTAAAACTAAACCTAACCCTAACCTTAACACAAACCATAACCTTAACCCTAACCTAAATGCTTACACCAACCCTAACACTAACCCTAACACTCTCTAACCCTAAGTCTAACCATAACCCTAACCCAAACCTAACCCTAATGCTTACACCATTCCTAACCCTAACAACAACCCTAACCCTAACACAAACCATAACCCTAACCTAAACCCTATGCCTACCTGGAACGCTAACACCAACGGAAACCCAAATGCTTGCACCAACCTTAACCCTATCCCTAACACTCTCTAACCCTAACCTTAAACCAAACCCGAACAGAAAACCTAACCCTAACCCTAAACCTAATGCTTACACCAACCCTAAACCTAACCCTAACCATAACCCTAACTCTAAACCTAACTCTAACACAAGCCGTACCCCGAACCCTAACCCTAACCAAACCCTAACCCTAACCCTTAAACAAACCCTAACACTAACCCTCACCCTAACACTTATGCTTACATCAATCCTATCCCAAACCCTAACACTCACCCTCACGCTAACCCTAACACTAACCCAAACCCTAACCCTAACCGTAACCCTAATGCTCACACCAATCCTAACCCTAAAAACAACCTTAACCCTAACACAAACCCTAAAACTAACCCTAACTATAAGCCTACGTTGAACCCTAACCCCAACCTTAACCCAAAAGCTTACACCAACCCTAACCCTAACCCGAACACTCTCTAACACTAACCCTAACCCTAACACAAACCCTAACCATAACACAAACTTAATGCTTACACCAACCCTAACCATAACCCTAACACTCTCTAACCCTAAGCCTAACACTAACCCTAACAAAACCCTAACCCTAACAGTAAAACTAATGCATACACCAACCCTAACCGTAACCCTAAACCTATCCCTCACAGTAAGCCTAACACTAAACCTATCCCTAACACAAACGCTAACCCTAACCCTAACTGTAATCTTACACCAACCCTAAACATAACCCTAACCCTAAAATTAACACAAACCTTAACCCTAAACCTAACCCTAAGCCTACCTGGAACCCTAACCCCAACCGTAACCCAAAAGCTTACACCAACGTTAACCCTAACACTAATCCTAACCCTAACCCTAACCCTAACCATAACACAAACACTAACCCTAACCCTAACACTCTCTAACTCTAACACTAACCCTAACCCTACCCCTAACCTTAACACAAACCATAACCCTAAACACAACCCTAACCCAAATGCTTACACCAACACTAACACTAACACTAATACTCTCTAACCCTAACACTAACCCTAAACCTAACACAAACCCTAAGCCACACCCTTAACCTTATGCCTATACCAACCCTAACCGTACCCGTAACCCTCACACTAATCCTAAACCTAAACCTAACACTAATACTTACATCAACCTTAAACCTAACCCTTACCCAAACCCTAACCCATAACACCTAACAATAACCCTAACCCTAACGCTAATGCTAACACTAACCCTATACCTAGCCTTACACGTAGTGCTTACACCAATCCTAACCCTAACCCATAACCCTAACACTAACCCTAATTGTTTCCCTTAACTCTAACCCTAAAGCAAAGCTTAAACCTAACACTAACCCTAACTGTAACCCTAACCCTAATGCTTACACCAACCTTTAACCTACCCCTACCACTAACACTCCCCAGCTCTAACACTAACCTTAACACTAAACCTAACTCTAACCCTAACAAAAACCCTAACTCTAACCCTAACTCTAACCCTAACACTAATGCTTACACCAATCCTAACCATAACCCTAACCCTCACACTCACCTTTACCCTAACCCTAACACAAACCTAACACAAACCCTAATCCTAACCCTAACCCTAATGCTTACACCAACCCTAACCCTAACCCTAAACCTATCCCTCACCCTAAGCCTAACCCTAAACCTATCCGTAACACAAACCCTAACACTAACCATAACTGTAAATCTTACACCAACCCTAACCCTAACCACAACCCTAAACCTAACACAAACCCTACCCCAAAACCTAACCCTAAGCCTACCTGGAACTCTAACCCCAACCGTAAGCCAAAAGCTTACACCAATCTTAACCCTAACCCTAACCCTAACACTCTCTAACTCTAATACTAACTCTAACCCTAACCCTAACCTTAACACAAACCATAACCCTAACCCTAACCCTAACCCAAATGCTTACACCAACCCTAACACTAACCCTAACACTCTCTAAACTTAACCCTAACCCTAACTCTAACACAAACCCTAAGCCCCACCCTAAACCTTATGCTTATACCAACCCTAACCATATCCCTAAGCCTCACCCTAAACCTTACCCTAAACCTAGCACTAATTCTTGTTTTTATTGAAGAATTTCTTTTTTAAAATTTTATATTCATTAATTACATTGCATTATGTGACAGTTTCATAGATACTTGGATTCTCCCCACCCCTCCCCAAACCCTCCCACCATGGCGGATTCCTCCACCTTGTTGCATAACCACAGCTCAAGTTCAGTTGAGATTTCAACATGGCAAGCATATACTAAACATAGAGTCCAGCATCTTGTTGTCTAGTCAAGTTCAACGGCTTCTTAGGTATACCCTCTCTGGTCTGAAGACAGAACAAGCAGAGTATCATCCCGATCAATTAAAAGCTCCAACATACCATCAGCAAAAGTTTACATCATTATGGAATTAATTGACATAGTAATGAGTAACCAATATGTTAAAAGTAAATGCGAGTTCTTAACCACCTTCTGTGACCACCACATTGACATTTCCATTTTAGTTTATACACAACTTATAACATTCATAACAGAACTTGTTATACATAACATCGTGTAATCTTAAATTAAGGCAAACATGTGGTATTTAACCTTTTGGGATTGGCGTGGAAGCAGCCAAAATGCCCATTGACAGAGGATTGGATAAGAAAGCTATGGTTCATCTACTCCATGGAATACTACTCAGTTATTAAAAAAAAAAAAAAAAACAAAATGCAGATCTTTGTGGCCAAATGGATCATGGTGGAAACCATAATGCTAAGGGAAATGAGCCAATAACTAACACTAACTCTTACACCAACCCAAAACCTAACCTTTACACAAACCCTAACCCTAACTCATAACACTTAACAGTAACCCTAACCCTAACCCTAATGCTAACACCAACCGTATCCCTAACCAGAAATCTAGTGCTTACACCAATCCTAACCCTAATTGTTAACCTAACTCTAAACCTAAACCAAAGCATAAACCTAACACTAACCCTAACTGTAACCCTAAACATAACCCTAATGCTTACACCAACCCTAAACCTAACCCTACCCCTAACACTACCTAGCTCTAACACTAACCTTAACACTAAACCTAACCCTAATCCTAACAAAAACCCTAACCCTAACCCTAAGGCTTACACCAAACTAAACCCTAACCCTAAACCTAACCCTAACACAAACCCTAACCCTAACCTTAAGCCTAACCCTAAGCGTACTTGGAACCCTAACCCCAACCGTAACCCAAATGCGTACACCAAACCTAAACCTAAGCTTAATACTCAATAACGTAAGCGTAACCATAACTCTAACACAAACCCTAACAATAAACCTAAACCTAACGATTACACAAACCCTAACCCTAACTCTAAACATCACACTCACCTAACCCTAACCCTAACCCTAACACAAACCATAACAGTATCCCTAACCCTAACCTTAACGCTAGCACCAACCCTATCCCTAACACTAAACCTAATGCTTATACCAAAACTAACACTAACGCTAACCCTCACCCTCACCCTAAGCATAATTGTAACCCTAACTCTAACCCTACAAAATAAAATAACCCTAACCTAACGCTAACTGTAACCTTAACTCTAATCATTACCCTATACCTGGCCTTAACACTAAACATAACCCCAACCCAAAACCTACCTGGAACCCTAACCACAAAGGTATCCCAAATGCTGACATCAACTCTAACCCTAACCATAACACTCTCTAATCCTAATCCTAACCCTAACCCTAACACAAACCCTAACCCTAAAACTAAACCTAATGCTTACACCAACCCTAAACCTAACACTAACCCTCACCCTAACTCTAACACTAACCCTAACCCTAAAACTACCTGGAACCCTAACCACAGCCCTAACCCAAATGCTTACACCAACCCTAACCCTAAGCCTAACACTCACTAACCCGAAGCCTAATTGTAACCCTAACTCTTACCCTAAACCAATCACATTACAGTATACCTAATCATAACACTAAACCTAACCCTAACCCTAAACCTACCTGGAAACCTAACCGCAAACGTAACCCAAATGCTGACACCAACCCTAACCCTAAACCTAACACTCTCTAACGCTAATCCTAATCCTAATTCATTACACCTAACGGTAACCCTAACACTAACCCTAATGCTTACACCAACCCTAACACTAACCCTACCAGTAACCCTAACCCTAGCCCTAACCCTAACTGTAACTCTAACACTAACCCGAACCCTAACCCTGACTGTAACCCTAAACCTAACACTAACCCTAACCCTAATGCTTACACCAACCCTAACACAAACCTTAACGTTAACCCTAACCCAAACCCTAAACCTCAAGCTCAACCTAACCCTATCCCTAAACCTAACACTAACCCTAACCCCAACCGTAAACCAAAAGCTTACACTGACACCAACCTGACAGCAAACACTCTCTAAACCTAAACCTAACACTAACCCTCACCCTGTCCCAACCAAACACAAACCATAACCCTAAACCTAAAGCTAATGCTTACACCAACCCTAACCCTAACCTTAAAGCTAATGCTAATACCAACCCTCAACATAACCCGAAATCTCACCGACACCCTAACCCTAACCATAACCATAACCCTAACACAACCCCTAACCCTAACCCTAACCATAACCCTAACCCTAACCCTTACACAAACTCTAACTCTAACCCTAAACATAACCCTAACACTAATGCTTACATCAATCCTATCCCTAAACCTAACTTTCACCCTAACCCTAACACTAACACTAACCCTAACCCAAACATTAATGATTACTCCAACCCTAACAATAACCCTAACCCTAGGTCTACCTGGAACCCTAACCCAATCGTAACCCAAAGGTTAACACCACCTCTAACCCTAACCCTAACACTCTCTAACCCTAACTCTAACCCTAAACGTAACACAAACCCTAACCCTAATAGAAACCCTAACCCTAACACTAACACTAATGCTTACACCAACCCTAAACCTAACACTAAGCCCAACCCTAACCCTAACACAAACCCTAACCTAACCATATCCCTAAGCTTGCCTGGATCACTAACCCAAACCGTAACCCATATGCTTACACCAACCAGAAATCCTAACCCTGACACTGTCTTACCTTAACTCTAAAGCTAATGCTTACACCAACCCTAACCCTAACCCTAACTTCACCCTAACCCTAACATTAAAACTAAATCTAACCAAAACCCAAAAACAAACCCTTACCCTAACCCTAACACTAATGCTTACACCAACCCTATCCCTAACGCTAACCCTCACCGTAACCCTAACCCTAACACTAATACTTATGCTTACACCAACCCTGACCATAACCCTAACCCTAACCGTAACGCTAACCTTAACACTAAGCCTACCAGGAAACTTAAGCCCATACGTAACCCAAATGCTTACACCAACCCTAACCCTAATCCTAACACTCTCTAACCTTAGCCGTTAACCTAACCCTAACACACACCCTAACCCTAAAACTAATGTTTACACCAAGCCTAACCCTAACACAAACCCTAACCCTAACCCTAACACTTTTTACCCTAACACTAACCCTAACCCTAACACTAACAATAATGCTTACACCAACTCTAAACCTAACTCTTAGCCAAACCCTAACCCTAGCCAATAATACCTAACTGTCAGGAGCCGTGCACTATAGCCACACTGAAGCCATTTTGAATATAGACCTATGGGACAGTGGAAACCCCCGGTTGGCTAGATGCTTGGGAAAGAAGTTATGAAACTAATCACACGCTTAGCTTCAATTGTTCCTAGCAACTGTTTCAGAATGTGATTGATGCTGTACTTACCAACATCTTGTTACTGATTACCTACGCTATTGTCGATATGTTGGTTACTATTGTTGATATGGTGGCTGCTCAAGAACAATCGGTCTTGAGACCATGGCTTGCGTCCCAGCTTCTCTTTCCCTGAGCCTTAGTTACTGAAGAATATAAAAACCCTCAGTTGAAATCAATAAACTGACAGCTTGATCAGACCTACTGTCTTGCTGTCCATTCTTTGTGTCTCTTGTCCCTTCATTCTCTCCTAGGTGGCTGCGACCCCGTTGACTGTCCTGCTGGACAGGACACCTAACCATAACCCTAACCCTAACCCTATTACTAACTCTAACCATAATGCTTACACCAACCCTAACACTAACCCTCACCCTAAACATAACCCTAATTGTAACCCTAACTCTAACCCTAAACCAAACACTAACCCTAAACCTAACGCTAACTGAAACCTTAATCCTAATCATTACACTAAACCTAGCCATAACACTAACCCTAACCCTAACCCTAAACTTACCTCGAACCCTAACCACAACCGTAACCCAAATGCTGACACCAACCCTAACACTAACCTTAACGCTCTCTAACCCTATTCCTAACCCTAACCCTAACCCTAAGGCTAAACCTAATGCTTAAAACAACCCTAACCCTAACCCTAACCTCACCCTCACCCTTAACCTAATCCTAACCCTAACCCAAAACCTACCTGGAACCCTAACCACAACTCTAACCCAAATGCTTACACCAATCCTAACCCTAACCCTAACACTCTCTAACCCTAAAATAAAAAATAATCCTAACCCTAACCCTAACCTTAAAACTAATGCTTTCACCAACCCTAAAACAAACCCTAAGGCTAACCTTAACCCTAACACAAACCCTAACCATAACCCTAACCCTAACCCTACCTGGAACCTAACAATAACTGTAACCAAAATGCTCACAACAACCTTAACCCTAATCGAAACACTCTCTAAATCTAGCACTAAACCTAATCCTAATCCTAACCCTAACACGAACCCTAACCCTAACCCTAACCCGAACCCTAACACAAACCCAAACACTAAAGCTAAAATTAATGCTTACACCAACCCTAAACCTAACAATAACGCTAAACCTAAGCCTAACACAAACTCTAACAATAACCCTAACCCTAATGCTTACACCAACATTAACCCTAACCCTAACCCTAACCCTAACCCTAAGGCTAACACAAACCCTAACCCTAATACAAACCATAACCCTAACCCTAAACCTAAACCTAACCCTAACCCTAAACGTAACCCTAAACATAACCCTAACACAAACCCTAACTCTAACCGTAACCCTAAACAAATGCTTACACCAACCCTTACCCTAACGCTAACCCTAACGCTAACCCTAACCCTAACCCTAACTCTAACCCTAACCTTAAACCTAACCCTAACAATAACACAAAACCTAACAATAACAGTAACCCTAATGCTTACACCAACCCTAACCCTAACCCTAACCCTAACACAAGCCAGAACCCTAATCCTAACTCTAACATTAATCCTAAACAAACCTGGAACCCTAACCCCAACCGTAAACCAAATGATTACACCAACCCTGACCCTAACCCTAAATCTAACACTCTCTAACCCTAAGCCTAAACTTAACCCTAGCAATAACCCTAACGCTAAACCCAAACCTAATGCCTACCCTAACCCTAATCCTCTCCTTCACACTAACGCTAACAGTAACCCAAAACCTAACCCTAACACATACCCTAACCATAACCCTAACCCTAGTGCTTACAACAAACCTTACCCTAACCCCAACTTTAACTTAACAAAAACCCTAACCCTAACCCTAAACCTATTTCTTACACCAACCCTAAACCTAACCCTCACCCTCACCCTAACCCTAAACCTAAAATTAAAGCTAACACTAATGCTTACAATAACCCTAAACATAACCCTTACCCAAACACTAAGCCTAAACCATAACACCTAAATGAAACCCTAACCCTTACCCTAATGCTTTCACCAACCCAAACCCTTACCTTAACCCTAACACTAACCCTAACCCTAATGCTTACACCAAATTAACCATAAACGTAACACAAACCCTAACCCTAACCCTAACACTAACCCTGAAGCTTACACCAACCCTAACCCTAACACAAACACTCCCTAACTCTAAAACAAACCCTAACACAAACCTTATCCTAAAATTAACCCTAATGGTTACACCAACCCTAACACTAAAATTAAACCTAACACAAACCCTAACCTTAACTCTAACCCTAATGCTTACACCAACTTTAACCATAACCCTAACAAAAACAATAACACTAACCATAACCCTCATCCTAACCATAATGCTTACACAAACCATAATCCTAATCCCACCCTAACCCTAATACAAACACTAACCCTAATCCAAACCTTAAACCTAAACCTAACCCTAGCCCTAAAACTAACGATAATGTTTAACCAACCCTAAACCTAACGCTTACCCTAACCCTAACCGCACCTTAACCCTAACACAAACCCTAACCCTAAACCTAACCCTAAAACTACCTGGAACCCTAATCACAACCGTAACCCAAATGCTTACACCAACCCTAACCCTAACCCAAACACTCCCTAACTCTAACACTAACTATAACACGAACCCCAACGCTAACACAAACCCTAACCCTAAACCTAACCCTAACCCCAACCATAATCAAAATGCTTACACCAACACTAACCCTAACCCTACCACTATCTAGCCCTAAACCTAACCCTAACCCTAAGCCAAAACCTAACCCTATCCTGAATCCTAACACAAACCCTAACCCTAAACCTAAACCTAATACTTACACCAAACCTAACCATAACACTAAACCTTACCCTCACCCTAATCAAACCATAACCCTAACCCTAATGCTTACACCAACCCTAACCCTAACCCTAAGCCTAACCATAACACTAACCCTAACACAAACTCTAACCCTAACGCTAATCCTCACCCTCACCCTAACCCTAACCCTAACAGAACCCTAATCCAAACACAAACCTGATCCCGAACCCCAACCGTAACCCTAATGCTTACAGCAATCATAACCATAGCCCTAACCCGAACCCTAACACAAACCCTAACCATAATCTTAACCCTAACATAAACCCTAACCCTAAATGTAACCCTATCCCTAATGCTTCCACCAAACCTAACTCTAACCCTAAACCTAATCCTATCCCTAACCCTAAACCTAAACCTAAAACTATTCCTAAACATAAACCTAACACAAAACTTAACAATAACCATAAACCTATTCCTTACTACAACCCTAACCCTAACCTAACCCTAACCCTAACCCGAACACAAACCCTAACCCTAACCCTAACCTTAATGCTTACAAAAACCTATCCTTAACCCCACCCTAAACCTAACACTAACCCTAACCCTAAACCTAACCCTAACACTCTATAACCCATCTCTAACCCTAACTCTAACACAAACCCTACCCTAATCCTAAACCTAATGCTTACACCAACCTTAACCCTAACCCTAAACTCACACTCACCCTCACCCTAACCTAACCGTAACCATAAAACAAATCCTAACCCTAACCCTAACCCTAAGCCTACCTGGAAATGTAACCCTAAACGTAACTCAAATGCTTATACCAACCCTAACCCTAAGCCTAACACTCTCTAACCCTAACTCTAGTCCTAAC
This sequence comes from Ochotona princeps, assembly GCF_030435755.1. Lineage (NCBI taxonomy): Eukaryota > Metazoa > Chordata > Mammalia > Lagomorpha > Ochotonidae > Ochotona > Ochotona princeps. The sequence continues at coordinate 42,015,661 of NC_080851.1, forward strand.
CCTAACACAAAAAATAACTATAACCGTAACAAAACTTTAATGCTTGAACTGTGGTTATGCAACAAGGTGGAGGAATCCACCATGGTGGGAGGGTTTGGGGAGGGGTGGGGAGAATCCCAGTACCTATGAAACTGTGTCACATAATACAATGTAATTAATGAATTTAAAATAAAATTTAAAAAAAAAAGCAAAACTTTAATGCTTACAACAACCCTAACCCTAATCCTAATCCTAACCCAATCACTAACACTAATCCTAACCTTTAACCTAACCCTCACCCTCATCCTCACCCACACCCTCATCCTAACATGATCCCTCACAAAAACACTAACCCTAACACAAAACCTAACACAAACCCTACCCTTAACCGTAACACTGACCCTATTGCTTACACCAACCGTAACTCTAACCCTAACCCTAATCCTAAGTATAACTCTAACCCTAACCCAAACCCTAACACAAACCCTAACAATAAACTTAAAGATAATGCTTACACCAGCCCTAACCCTAACCGTATCCGTAACCCTAAACCTCACCTTCACCCAAACCCTAACCCTAAACCTAACACAAATCCTAACCCTAAACATAAACCTAATGGTTACATTAATACTAACCCTAATCCTAAAACCAACCCTAAACCTAACACAAACCCTAACCCTAAACCTAAACCTACCTGGAACCCTAACCACAACGGTAACCCAAATGCTGAAACCAACCCTAACCCTAACCCTAATACTCTATAACCCTAATCATAACCCTAACTCTAACACAAACCCTAAATCTAACCCTAACCCTAATGCTGACACCAGCCCTAACCATAACCCTAACACTCTCTAACCCTTAGCATAACCTTAACCCTAAAACAAACCCTAACCCTAAACCTAAACCTAATGCTTACATGAACCCTAACTCTAACCCTAACCCTAATACAAACCCTAACGCTATCCGTAACCCAAACCATAATGCTTACACCAAACATAACCCTCACCCTAACCATAACCTTAACACAAACCCTAACCCTAACCCTAACCCTAACCCTAACCCAAATCTTTAACCTTCCTGGAATCATAATCCAAACAGTAATCCAAATGATTACACCAAACCTAACACTAACTCTAACCCTAACACTATCTAACCCTAAGCCTAACCCTAAACCAAAGCCTAAACCTAACCCTCACCTTAACCCTAAGCCTAACAAAAAGGTAACTGTAAACCTATAACTAAGCCTACCTTGAACGCTAACCACAACAATAACACAAATGCTGACACCAACTCTAACCCTATCCCTAACACAATATAACCCCAATTGTAACCATAGCCCAAACACAAACCCTAACCCTAACCCTAACCCAAAGGCTTACACCAACCCTAACCCTAACCCTAACACTCTCTAACCCTAATCCTGACCCTAAACCTAATCCAAACACTAACCCTAAATCTAACCCTAACCCAAACCCTAACTCTAATCCTAACCCTAACCCTAACCTTAACAAAAAACTTAACCCTAACTGTAACACTAACTCTAACACTATACCTAACAGTAATCCGAAAACTAGCACAAACCATAAACATAACTCTAACCCCAACCGTAACCCAAATGCTTACAACAACCCTAACTTGAACCCTAACCCTAACCTTAAACCTAACACTAACGCTAAACCTAACCCTAAAACAAACCCTAACCCTAACCTTAGCCCTCATCCTACCCTAGCACAACCCTAAACCTACCTAAAACTATAACCATAACCGAAACCCAAATGCTTACACCAACATTAACCCTAACCCTAACACTCTCTAACCCTACCCTAACCCTAACACAAACGCTAACAATAACCCTACCCCTCCCTTAACCCAAATGCTTACACCAAGCTTAACACTAACCCTAACACTCTCTAACCCTACGCATAAACCTAAACATAACACAAACCCTAACCCTAACCCTAACCCTAATGCTTACACCAACCCTAACCCTAACCCTGAAATAAACCCTAACCCTAACCCTAACCCTAACTGTAATGCTTACACCAACAGTAAGCCTCAACCTAAACATAACCCTAACACAAACCCTAACCCTAATCCTAGCAATAACCCTAACCCTAACCCTAATGCTTACACCAACTACATCAATAACCCTTACCCGAACACTAACACAAACCCTAACCCTAACCCTAACGAATCCCCAAAACAATCCCTAACCCTAACCGTAATCCTAGCACAAACCCTAACACTAACCCTAAGCCTAATGCCAATACCAACCATAACACTCACCATAACCCTAACCTAAAACAAACCCTAACCCTAACCCTAACCGTAAACCTACCTGAAACCCTAACCACAACAGTATTCCAAATGAATATACCAACCATAAACCTAACCTTAACCCTAACACTCTCTAACCCCAAGCCTAACCCTAACCCTAACACAAACCCTAACCCTAACCCAATCCGTAATGCTTATACCAACCCTAAACAATACCCTAACCTGAACCCTAAACCTAACCATAACACACACCCTAACACTAATCGTAACCCTAACCCTAATGCTTACACCAAAGCTAAACCTACCCCTAACCAGGTTCCTAACCCTAACCCTAACCCTAACCCTACCCTAACGCTAACACAAACCATAACACTAACTGTAACCCTAAAGCTAACACCAACCCTAACACTAACCCTAACCCTAAAACAAACCAGAAGCCTAATCCTAACCCTAACATTAACCTTAAACCTACGTGGAATCCTAACTCAAACCGTAATCCAAATGATTACAACAACCCAAAACCTAACATTAAGCCTAACACTATCTAGCCCTAAGCCTAACCGTAACCCTAGCACAAAACCAAACCCTAACCCTAAACCTAATGCTGACATAAACCCTAACCCTAACCGTACCCTCACCTTCATCCTAACCCTAACCTTAACCCTAACACAAACCTAACTCTAACCCAACCCCAATGCTTACACCAACCCTAACCCTAACCCCACCCTAAAAATAACACAAAACCCTACTCTAACCCTAACCCTAAACCTAAAGCTTACACCAACGATAACCTTAACACTCACTTTCAACCTAACCCAAACCCTAACCCTAAACCTAATCCTAACCCTAACCCTAATGCTTACACCAACCTAACACTAACCCTAACCCTAACACTTACACTAACCATAACCCTAACCCTAACCCTACCATAACACAAACCCTAACCCTAACCCTAAGCCTAAGCCTAAGCCTACCTGGAACCCTAACCCTAACCCTAACACTAACACTAATGTTTACACCAACCCTAAACCTAACCCTTACCCAATCCCTAAGCCTAAACCATAACACCTAACCGTAACCCTACCCTAAACCTAATGCTTACAACAGCCTTACAATAACCCTAACCCTTACCCTAAACCTAGTCCTGACCATAAATCTAACTCTAAACCTAAACGAAAGCCTACACCTAACCCTCACCCTAACCCTAAGCCTAACATTAAATGTAACTGTAACCCTATACCTAATCCTTACCTTAAGCCTAATCATAACCTTAACCCTAACTGTAACTCTAACTCTAACCAGAACCCTAACCCAGACCGTAATCCTCACCCTAACATTGACCCTAACCCTAAACCTAACCGAACCGTAACCCAAATGCTTACACCAACCCTAACCCTAACCCAAACACTCCCTAATTCTAACCCTAACCCTAACACTAACCCGAACACTAACACAAATCCTACCCCTAAACCTAACAATAATGCTGACACCAACCTAAACCTTAAACCTAACCCTAACTTTAACCCTATCCCTAACACAAACCCTAACCCTAACCCTAACACTCACACTAACCATCACCCTAACACTAACTCAAACCATAAGCCTACCTGGAACCCTAACCCCAACCGTAACCCAAATGCTGACACCAAACCCAACAGCAACCTTAACACTCTCTAACCCTAACCTTCACCCTAAAACTAACACAAAGCCTAAACCTAACCCAAACTCTAACCCTAACCCTAACCCTAACACAAACCCTACCCCTAACCGTAACCCTAATGTTTACACCAACCATAACCCTAACCCTAACCCTAATCCTAACCCTAACCAAAACCCTAACTTAAACCTAACCCTAACAATAACCGTAACCCTAACACTAACCCTAATGGGTACACCAACCCTAACCCTAATCCTAACACTCCCTAACTCTAAAACTAATCCTAACCCAACTCTGAACCCTAGCAAAAACACTAACCCTAGCCTTAACACTAACTCGAACCCTATCCCTCTCCCTAACATTAACACAAACCCTAAAACTACCCTAAACCTAATACTTACACCAACCCTAACCCTAACCCCAACCTATACCTAACACTACCTCTAAGCCTAAACCTAACCCTAAACGCACCTGGAACCCTAACAACAACAGTAACACAAATGCTGACACCAATATTAACCCTAACCCTAACACTGTATAACCCTAATTCTAACCCTAACCCTAACAGAAACTCTAACCCTAACCCTAAATCTAATGATTAGACCAAACGTAACCCAAACCATAACCCTAAACCTCATCCTAACCCTAACATTAACCCTAAGTCTACCTGGAACCCTAACCCTAGCACTCTCTAACCCTAATCCTAACGCTAAAAGTAACACAAACACTAACCCTAACACTAAACCTAACCCTAACCCTAAACCTAACCCTAATCCTTACCCTAAAACTAACACGAACCCTAACACAAACCCTAACCCTAACCCTAAACCTAATACTTATATCAACTCTCACCCTAACCTTAACCCTAATCCTAAGCCTATTTGGAACCTTAACCCCAACCTTAACCCAAATGCTTACACCAAGCCTAAACCTAACATTAGCAGTCTCTAACACTAAGCAAAACCCTCACCCTATCACAAACCCTAACCCTAACCCTAAACCAAATGGTTACACCAAACCTAATCCTAACCCTACCTCTAACCCTAAACCTACCTGGAACCGTAACCCCAACCGTAACCCAAATGCTTACACCAACCCTAACTCTTACCCAGACACTCTCTAACACTAACACTAACCCTACCGCTTGCCCCAACCCTAACACAAACCCTAAGCCTAACCCTAACCCTAACCCTAACCGTAACCCAAATGCTTACACCAACACTAACCCTAACACTAACACTCTCTAACCCTAAACCTAAACCTAACCCTAACACAAACCCTAACTCTAATTGTAACCCAAATGCTTACACCAACCCATAACCCTAACCCTAACCCTAACCCTAAACCTAACCCTATCCCTAATGCTAATCCTAACGCTAACTCTAAGCCTAACCCTAACATTAAGACTAATGCTTACACCAACCCTAAACCTAGCCATTACCCAAACCGTAACCCTAACCATAACACAAATCCTAACCCTAAACCTAACCCTAATGCTTACACACACCCAAACCCTAATCACACCCTACCCCTAACACAAACCCAAACCCTAATCCTAACCCTAAACCTAAACCTAAACATAAACCTTCCTGGAATCTTATCTCCAACTATAACCGGAATGCTTACACCAACCCTAATCCTTAACCAAACACTCCCTAACCCTAACATTAACCCTAACACTAACCCCTACCCTAACAACAAACCTAGCCTAACACTAACTGTAATGCTTACAGCAAACCAAACCCTAACGCTAACCCTAACCCTAACACTAGCCCTAATCCTAACACAAACCCTAACCCTAACACAAACCCTAACCCTAAAACTCCCTAACTCTAACACTAACCAAACCTTATCACAAACCCTAAACCGAACGCTAACCCGAACCCTAACCCTAACCGTAACCCAGATGCTTACACCTACCATAAACCCTAACCCCAACCGTAATCCAAATGAATATACCAACCATAAAACTAACCAAACCCTAACACTCTCTAACCCTAAGCCTAACCCTTACCCTAACACAAAACCTAATCCTAACCCAATCCGTAATGCTTACACCAATCCTAAACAATACTCTAACCTGAACCCAAACACAAACTCTTACCCTAATCATAACACACACCCTAACACTAATCGTAACCCTAACCCTAATGCTTACTCCAACCCTAACGCCAGCCCTCACCCTAAACCTAACCCTAACCCGAACCCTCACCCTAAACCTAACCCTAAACCTAAGCCTAATCAGAATCCTAACCCTAACCATAACACAAACACTAACACTAACTGTAACCATAAAGCTTACACCAACTCTAACACTAACCCTAACCCTAAGCAAACCAGAAGCAAAATCCTAACCCTAACATTAACCTTAAACCTACTTGGAACCCTAACTCAAACCGTATTCAAATGATTACAAAAACCCAAACCCTAACACTAAGCCTAACACTATCTAACACAAAGCCTAACCGTAACCCTAAGACAAACCTTAACCCTAACCCTAATCCTAATGCTGACACCAACCATAAACCTAAGCCTAAACCTCATCTTCACCCTAACCCTAAAATTAACCCTAACACAAACCCTAACCCTATCCCTAACCCTAATGCTTACACCAACCCTAACCCTAACACCATCCTAAACATAACACAAACCCCTACTCTAACCCCAACCTTAAACCTAATGCTTACACCAACTTTAACCTTAACCCTCACTCTCAACCTAACTCAAACCCTAACCCTAAACCTAACCCTAACCCTAACCCTAATGCTTACACCAAACCCTAACCCTATCCCTAACACTCTCTAACCCTAATCCTAACCCTAAACCTAACCCCAATACTAAACCTAAACCTAATCCTTACCCTAACCCAAACCCTAATCCTAACCCTAATCCTAACCCTAAACTTAAACCTAACCCTAACACTAACCCTAACACTAACCCTAATCCTAAACCTAACACAAACCCTAACCCTAACCCTAACACTCTCTAAATTTAACACTAAACCTAACCCTAAACCGAAAACTAGCACAAACCCTAAACATAACTCTAACTCCAACCGTAACCCAAATGTTTACAACAACCCTAACTCTAACCCTAACCCTAACCTTAAACCTAACCATAACCCTAACACAAACCCTAACACAAACCCTAACATTAACCATAACCCTCATCCTACCCCTAACACTAACACTAACCCTAACACTCTCTAACCCTACCCTAACCCTAACACAAACACTAACCCTAACCCTAACCCGAACCCTAAAACAATCCCTAACCTTAACCGTAACCATACCCTAATGCTTACATCAACCATAACTCTAACCGTAACCTTTATCCTAACCCAAACACTAACACTAACACTAACCCTAACACAAACCCTAACAATAATCGTAACCCTAATGCTTATACCAACAGTAACCCTAACAGTCTCTAACACAAATCTTAACCGTAATCCTAGAACAAACACTAACACTAACCCTAAGCCTAATGCCTATACCAACCGTAACCCTCACCGTAAACCTAACCCTAACATAAACCCTAAACAAATCCCTAAACCTATTGCTTACACCAACCCTAACCCTAAACCTAACCCTAAAACAAACCCTAACATTAAACGTAACTCTAAACATAATGCTTACAGCAACAGTAACCCGCACCCCAACCATAACCATAACACAAACCCTAACCCTAACCGTAACCCAGATGCTTACACCTACCATAAACCCTAACCCCAACCGTAACCCAAATGAATATACCAACCATAAACCTAACCAAACCGTAACACTCTCTAACCCTAAGCCTAACCCTAAACCTAACCCTAACACAAAACCTAATCCTAACTCAAACCATAATGATTACACCAAAACTAAACAATACTCTAACCTGAACCCAAACACAAACCCTTACCCTAATCATAACACACACCCTAACACTAATCGTAACCCTAACCCTAATGCTTACTCCAACCCTAAACCTAACCCTAACCAGAATCCTAACCCTAACCCAAACCCTCACCCTAAACCTAACCCTAACCCTAATCCTAACCCTAACCCTAACCCTAAACTTAAACCTAACCCTAGCCCTAACACTAACACTAACCCTAATCCTAAACCTAAAACAAACCCTAACCCTAACCCTAACACTCTCTAAATTTAACACTAAACCTAACCCTAAACCGAAAACTAGCACAAACCCTAAACATAACTCTAACTCCAACCGTAACCCAAATGTTTACAACAACCCTAACTCTAACCCTAACCCTAACCTTAAACCTAACCATAACCCTAACACAAACCCTAACACAAACCCTAACACTAACCATAACCCTCATCCTACCCCTAACACTAACACTAACCCTAACACTCTCTAACCCTACCCTAACCCTAACACAAACACTAACCCTAACCCTGATCACTCCCTTAACCCAAATGCTTACACAGGCCTAACACTAACACTAACACTCTCTAACCCTAAGCATAAACCTAAACCTAACACAAACCCTAACCATAACCCTAAACCTAATGCTTAGACCAACCCTAACCCTAACCAAAACCCCAAAACAAACCCTAGACCCTAATCGTAACTCTAAACATAATGCTTACAGCAACAGTAACCCTCACCCTAAACATAACCCTAACAAAAACCCTAACCCTAACCCTAACCCTAACTGTAATGCTTACACCAACAGTAAACCTCAACCTAAACATAACCCTAACGCAAACCCTAACCCTAATCCTAGCACTAAACCCAACCCTAACCCTAATTCTTATACCAACCCTATCAATAACCCTTACCCGAACACTAACACAAACCCTAACCCTAACCCTAACCCGAACCCTAAAACAATCCCTAACCTTAACCGTAACCATACCCTAATGCTTACATCAACCATAACTCTAACCGTAACCTTTATCCTAACCCAAACACTAACACTAACACTAACCCTAACACAAACCCTAACAATAATCGTAACCCTAATGCTTATACCAACAGTAACCCTAACAGTCTCTAACACTAATCTTAACCGTAATCCTAGCACAAACACTAACACTAACCCTAAGCCTAATGCCTATACCAACCGTAACCCTCACCGTAAACCTAACCCTAACATAAACCCTAAACAAATCCCTAAACCTATTGCTTACACCAACCCTAACCCTACCCTAACCCTAAAACAAACCCTAACATTAAACGTAACTCTAAACATAATGCTTACAGCAACAGTAACCCGCACCCCAACCATAACCATAACACAAACCCTAACCCTAACCATAACCCAGATGCTTACACCTACCATAAACCCTAACCCCAACCGTAATCCAAATGAATATACCAACCATAAACCTAACCAAACCCTAACACTCTCTAACCCTAAGCCTAACCCTAAACCTAACCCTAACACAAAACCTAACCCTAACTCAAACCATAATGCTTACACCAACCCTAAACAATACCCTAACCTGAACCCAAACACAAACCCTTACCCTAATCATAACACACACCCTAACACTAATAGTAACCCTAACCCTAATGCTTACTCCAACCCTAAACCTAACCCTAACCAGAATCCTAACCCTAACCCGAACCCTCACCCTAAACCTAACCCTAAACCTAAGCCTAACCCTAACCAAACCCTAACCCTAACACAAACACTAACACTAACTGTAACCCTAAAGCTTACACCAACTCTAACACTAACCCTAACCCTAAAACAAACCAGAAGCCAAATCCTAACCCTAACATTAACCTTAAAGCTACGTGGAACTCTAACTCAAACCGTAATCAAATGATTACAACAACCCAAACCTTAACACTAAGCCTAACACTATCTAACCCTAAGCCTAACCGTAACCCTAAGACAAACCCCAACACTAACCATAATCCTAATGCTGACACCAACTCTAAACCTAACCCTAACCCTAAACCTCACCTTCACCCTAACCCTAATCTTAACACTAACACAAACCCTAACTCTAACCCTATCCCTAACCCTAATGCTTACACCAACCCTAACCCTAACACCATCCTAAACATAACACAAACACCTACTCTAACCCTAACCCTAAACCTAATACTTACACCAACCCTAACCCTAACCCTCACTCTCAACCTAACCCAAACCCAAACCTAAACCTAACCCTAACCCTAACCCTAAAGCTTACTCCAACCTAACACTAACCCTAACCCTCACCCTAAAACTAATCCTGACCGTAACCCTAACTCTAAAACTGAACCAAAGCCTAAACCTAACCCTCACCCTAACACAAAGCCTAGCATTAAACGTAACTGTAACGCAATACCTAATCCTTACCTTAAGCCTAACCATGACATTAAACCTAACTGTAAATCTAACCCTAACCCTAACACTGACTCGGACCGTAACACTAACAGAAACACTTAATATAACCCGAACCCTAACCTTAACCCAAATGCTTACACCAACCCTAACCCTAACCGAAACACTCCGAAAACTAACACTAAGCCTAACCCTAACCCGAACCCTAACACAAAATCTAACCCTAACCCTAACCCTAATGCTTACACCAACCCAAACCCTAACCCTAACCCTAACAATACTACAAACCCTAACCTTAACCCTAACCCTAACATTAACCCTAAACCTACCTGGATTCCTAACCCCAACCGTAATCCAAATGATTACACCAACCCTAACCCTAACCCGTACCCTAACACTCTCTAACCCTAAGCCTAACCATGACCCTAACCATAACAACAACCCTAATTCTAACCTTAAACCTAACCCTAGTCCTAAGCCTATCCTAATCCAAACCTAACACAAACTCTAACCCTAACCCTAACACAAACCTTAACCCTAACCGTTATCCGAACCCTAATGCTTACACCAACAATAACTCTAACCCTAACCGTAATCCTAACCCTAACCCTAACCCTAACCCTAAACCTATCCATAACCCTAACCATAACACTAACCCTAACACAAATGCTAACAATAACCTTAACTCTAAGGCTTACACCAACCCTAACCTTAATCCAAACATCTCTAACTCTAAGACTAACCGCAATCCTAGCACACAACCTAACCTTAACCATAAACCTAATACCTTCACCAATCCTAAAGCTAACGCTAAACCTCACCTTCACCCTAACCCTAACCTTAACCCTAACCCTAAACCTACCTGGAAACCTAACCACAACCGTAACCCTAATGCTTACACCACCCTAAACCTAAACCTAACACTCTAAAACCTTAATCCTAACACTAACCCTAACACAAACACTAACCCTAACCCTAAACCTAATGCTTACACCAACCGTAACCCTAACCATAACCCCAACCCTCACTCTAACACTAACCCTAACCCTAAGCCTACCTGGAACCCTAACCCCAACCGTAACCCAAATGCTTACACCAATCCTAAACCTAACCCTAACATACTCTAACCCTAACCCTAAATCTAACAATCACACAAACCATAACTGTAACCCTAACCCTAATGCTTAGTCCAATCCTAACCCTAACCCTATCATTCTCTAAACCTAAGGCTAACCGTAACCCTAGCAAAAAACCTAACCCTAACAATAAACCTAATGCCTACACAAACCTTAACCCTAATGCTAAACCTCTCCTTAACCCTAACCCTAACCCTAAACCTAACCCGAAACCTAACCGTAAAACTAACCCAAACCCGAACCCTAACCCTAATTCTTACACCAACCCTAACCCAAACCCCACCCTAAACCTAACACAAACCCTAATCCTAAAACTAAACCAAAACCTAATTCTTACACCAACCCTTACCCTAAACCTCCCCCTCCCCCTCACCCAAACACTAACCCTAAACCTAACCCTAACCCTAACACTAACATTAATGCTTTCAACAACCCTAAACCTTATCCTTACCCAAACCCTAAGCCTAACCCATAACACCTAACCGTAACCCTAACCCTAACCCTAATGCTTACACCAACCGTAATAATAACCCTAACCCTCACTCTAAGCCTAATCCTGACCGTAACTCTAACTCTAACCCTAAACCTAAGCATACACCTAACCCTCACCCTAACACTAAGCATAATATTAAACGTAACTGTAACCCTATACCTAATCCTTACCTTAAGCCTAATCATAACCTTAACCCTAACTGTAACTCTAATCCTTACCCGAACCCTAACCCGGACCCTAACCCTAACCCTAAGCCTACCAGGAACCCTAACCCCAACCTAACCCAAATGCTTACACTAACCCCAACTCTAACCGTAACACTCTCTAACCCTAACCCTCACCCTAAACCTAACACAAAACATAATCCTAACCGTAAATCTAACCCTAACCCTAACCCTAACACAAACCCTACCCCTAACCGTAACCCTAACCTAATGGTTACATCATCCATAACCCTAACCCTAATCCTAACCCTAACCAAAACCATAACCTTAAACCTAACCCTAACCGTAATCCAAACACTAACCCTAATGCGTACAACAACCCTAACCCTAACCCTAACACTCCCTAAATCTAAAACTAACCCTAACCCTAACCCGAGCACTAGAGCAAACGCTAACCCTAACCCTAACTTTAACTCGAACCCTAACCCTCTCCCTTACATTAACACAAATCCTAACCCTACCCTAAACCTCATAATTACATCAACCCTAAACCTAACCCTAAACCACACCCTCACCCTTACACTATCCCTAAACCAAAACCCAACCCTAATACTAGCCCTTACCCTTACCCTAACCGTAACACAAACCAGAATCCTAATCCTAACCCTAACATTAACCCTAAACCTACCTGGAATAATAACCCCAACCGTAATCCAAATGATTAAACAATTCCTAACCCTATACCTATCACTCTCTAGACCTAAGCCTAACCGTAACCCTAGCAAAAACCCTAACCCTAACAACAATCCTAATGCCTACACAAACCCTAACCCTAACGCTAATCATCACCTTCACCCTAACCCTAACCCTAATACTAACCCTAAACCTAACGCTAAACCTAACAGAAACCCTAACCCTAATTCTTACAACAATCCTAACAGTAACACAGATGTATAATCCTAATTCTAACCATAACCCTAACAGAAACTCTAAACCCTAACCCTAAACCTAATGCTTACTACAATCGTAACCCTAACCATAACCCTAACCCTCACCCTAACCCTATCCTTGACCATAAGCCTACCTGGAACCCTAACCCTAACACTCTCTAACCCTAATCCTAACCCTAAAACTAACACAAACAATAACCCTAACCCTAACCCTTAACTACACCCTCACCGTTACCCTAAACCTAATCCGAACCCTAACACAAACAATAACCATAACCCTAACCCTAAACGTAACTGTAACCCTATACCTAATCCTTACCTTAAGCCTAATCATAACCATAACCATAACTGTAACTCTAACCCTAAACCGAGCCCTAACACGGACCTTAACCCTAACCCTAACACTAACCCTAACGCTAAACCTAACCCTAACCCTAACACCAATGCTTACACCAATCCAAACCCTAAACCTAACACAAACAATAACCCTAACCCTAAACCTAATGCTTACACCAACTGTAACCCTAACCATAACCCGAAATCTCACCCTAACCTTAACCCTAATCCTAAGCCTACCTGGAAACCTAACCCCAACCATAACCCAAATGCTTACACCAACCCTAACCCTAACCCTAACACTCTCTAACACTCTCTAACCCTAACGCTAACCCTAAACCTAACACTAACCATAACACATAACCCTAACCCTAACCGTACCCCTAACCCTAATATTTAGACCAACCATAACCCTAACCCTAATATTAACCCTAACCCTAACCCTATCTTAAGCCTAACCCTAACCCTAGCCCTTACCCTAACCCTAAAACTAACCCTAACCCTAACAATAACACATAATCTAACAATAACCGTAACACTAATGCTTACACCACCACTAATCCTAACCCTAATCCTAACCCTAACCCTAACCATAACACAAACCAGAACCCTAATGCTAACCCTAACATTAACCCTAAACCTACCTGGGATCCTAACTCCAACCCTAATCCAAATAATTAAACCAATCCTAACCCTAACCCTATCACTCACTAGACCTAAGCCTAAACATAACACTAGGAAAAACCCTAATCCTAACCCTGAACCTAATGCCTACACAAACCCTAACCCTACCCCTAAACCTAATACTTATACAAAACCTCAGCCTCAAACAAATCCTAACCCTAAGCCTAACCCTAGCCATAACGCAAATACTAACACTAACACTAATGCTTTCACCAAACCTAAACAAAAAACTTTTCCAAAAACTAAGCCTAATCCCTAACACCTAACGGTAAACCTAACACTAACCCTAATGCTTACACTAACCTTAACACTAACCCTAACCCTCACCCTAAACCTAATCTAGATCTTAACCCTAACTCTAACCCTAAACCAAAGCCTAAACCTAACCCTCACCCTAACTCTAAGCCTAACATTGAACGTAATTTTAACCCTATACCTAATCCTTACCTTAAGCCTAATCATAACCATAACCCTAACTGTAACTCTAACCCTAAACCGTACCCTAACCAGGATCGTAACCCTAACCCTAACACTAACCCTAACCCTAAACCTAAACCAACCGTAAACGAAATGCTGACACCAACCCTAACCATAAACCAAACACTCGCTATCTCTAACACTAACCCTAACCCTAACCGAACACTAAAAAAAAACCTAACCCTAAACATAATGCTTACACCACTCCAAACCGTAACCCTAATACTGACACTAATCCTAACCCTAACACAAACGCTAACCCTAAACCTACCCCTCACCCTCACCCTAACCCTAACCCTAAACCTAACACTAACCCTAAGCCTACCTGGAACCCTAACCCCACCCGTAACGAAAATGCTTACACCAACCCTAACCCTAACCCTAACCCTAACATTCTCTAAACCTAATCCTTACCGTAAACCTAACAAAACATTAACCCTAACCATAACCCTAACGCTAACATTACCCTAACCCTAACACAAACACAAACCCTAACCATAACTCTAAACCTCATGTTTACACCAACATTAACCCTAATCCTAGCACAAACCCTAACCCTAACCTTGAACCTAACCCTAACCCTAACTCTAATATTAACTCTAACCCTAGCACAAACCCTAACCCTAACACTCCCTAATTCTAACACTAAACCTAACCCTAACCCGAACCCCAACCGTAATCAAAATGCTTACAACAACACCAAGCCTAACCCTAATACCCTCTAACAATAATCCTAACCCTAAAACTAACACAACCCCTAACCCAAACCTTAACAATAACCCGAACCGGAACCCTAACACTATCCATAATTCTAACACAATACCTAACCCTCACCGTAAACCTAATACGTAGACCAACCATAACACTAACCCTAAACCTCACCCTCACCCTTACCCAAACCCTAACTCGAACTCTAAAACAAACCCTAACCCTAATGCTAAACCTAACCGTAACACAAAAACTAACCCTAATTGTAACCCTACCCATAATGCTTACAACAACCCTAACTCTAACTCTAACCCTAATCTTAACCCTAACCCTAAACCTAACCCTAAACCGAAACCTAACCCTAAACCTAACAATAACACAAACCTTAATAAAACCGTAACACTAATACTTACACCAACCCTGGCCGTATCCCTAACCCTAACCCTAATGTTTACAACAACCCTAATCATAACTCTACCCTCACCCTAAACCTAATCCTGACCGTAACCCTAACTCTAACCCTAAACCTAAGCCTAAACCTAACCCTCCCCCTCACCCTAAGCTTAACATTAAACGTAACTATAACCCTATAGCTAATCCTTACCTTAAGCCTAATCATAAACCTAACCAAAACTGTAACCCTAACAATCACCCAAACCCTAAAAAGGACCGTAACCCTAACCCTAACACTAATCCTAAACTTTACCCTAACCCAACCGTAAACCAAGGCTTACAACAACTCTAACCATAACCAAAATACTTCTTAACCCTAACCCTAACCGTAAACCACAACAAACTGTAACCCTAACCCTAACCTTAACCCGAAAACTGTAACAAACTCTAACCCTAACCCTAACCCTAATGCTAACACCAACACAAACCCTAAACCTAACCCTAACACTATCCCTAACCCTAACACAAACCCTAACCTTAAACCTAAGCATCACCCAAACCCTAACCCTAACACTAACCCTAAGCCTACCTAGAACCCTAAACCCAACCGTAACCAAAATGCTTACACCAAACCTAACCCTAACCCTAACACTCTCTAACCCTAACTCTAACCCTAAACCTAACACAAACCCTAACACTAACCCTAACACAAACCCTAACCCTAGCCCTAACACAAACCCTAAGCTTAACCGTATCCCTAACCCTAATGCTTACACCAACCCTAATCTTACCGTTAAACCTAATCCTAACCCTAACCCTAACCCTAACACTAAACCTAACCCTAATCATAACCCTAACACTAACCCTAACACAAACCCTAACAATAACCATAACCCAAAGCTTACACCAACCCTAACACTCTCTAAACCTAAGCCTAACCGTAACCCTGCCACCCTAACCCTAAGCCTAACACTAAACCTAATGCCTACACCAACTACAACCGTAACGCTAAACATCACGTTCACCATAACCCTAATGCTAACCCTAATGCTAACCCTAACCCTGATACAAACCCTATCCCTAAACATAACCCTAACCCTAATGCTTAGACCAACCCTAACCTCACCCTAAACCTAACACTAACCCTAACCCTAATACTAAGCCGAACCCTAAACCTACCTGGAACCCTAACCACAACCGTAACACAAATGCTGACACCAACCCTAACGCTAACCCTAAACCTCACCCTAACCCTTTACCTAACAGTAACCTTAACCTGAACGCTAACCCTAATCCTAGCCCTAACACTAACCGTAACCCTAATGATTGCACCAACCCTGACCATAACCCTAACCGGAACCCTAACACAAAACCCTAACCCTAACCATAGCTCTAACTCTAACCCTAAACCTACCTGAAACCCTAATCAAAACCGTAATTCAAATGATTACACCAACTATAAACCTAACCCTAACACTAACACTCTCTAACCCTAAGACTAACCCTAATACTAACGAAAACCCTAACCATAACCCTCAACCTAATGCTTACACCAAACCTAAACCTAACCCTCACCCTCACCCTAACCCTAACCCTACAACTAACCCAAACCCTAACACTACACTAACACTAATGCTTACACCGCTCCTAAACCTAAACCTAACTCAAAACCTAACCCTAACCCTAACCCTAACCCTAACACAAACCCTAACCCTAAACCTAACCCTAACCCAAACCCAACCTGGAACGCTAACCAAAACCGTAACACAAATGATTACACAAACCCTAACTCTAACACTAGCCCTAGCCCTACCTCAACCCTAACACAAACCCTAACCCTAACCATAACCCTAATGCTTACACTCACCAAGACCCTAACACTAACCCTAACCAAAACACTAACACTAACACTAACAGAAACCCTAACCCTAACCCTAACACTCCCTGACTCTAACACTAACCCTAACACAAACAATCTCTAACTCTAACACTAACCCTAACCCTAACACTAACACAAACCCTAACCCTAACACTAAACCTAACCATAGCCCAAAGCTTACACCAACACTAACCATAAACCTAGCACTCTATAACCGTAACCCCAACTGGAACTCTAACCTTAACCCTATCCCTAAACCCTACACAAACCCTAACCCTAAACCTAAACCTATCTTTACCCAAACACCAACCCTGACAAAACGCTTACACCAACCCTAACACTAACCCTAACACTCTCTAACACTAATCCTAACCATAACCTAACCCACAGCCAATCCTTAAGCCTAACCCTAACACTAATACTAACACCAAAACTAAACCTACCCTGACCCCAATGATTACACCAACCCAAACCCTAACCCTAACCCTAACAATCTCTAACCATAACCCTAACCCTAACCCTAACACAAACTTTAACCAACCTAAACCTAAATCTAACACTAATGCTTACACCAAATCTAACAC
Organism: Ochotona princeps; assembly: GCF_030435755.1. Classification (NCBI taxonomy): domain Eukaryota; kingdom Metazoa; phylum Chordata; class Mammalia; order Lagomorpha; family Ochotonidae; genus Ochotona; species Ochotona princeps. The sequence continues at coordinate 42,033,676 of NC_080851.1, forward strand.
TCACCCTAACCCTAACCCAAACCATAACACTAAAAGTAATACTTACTGGGCCCGGCGGCGTGGCCTAGCGGCTGGGGTCCTCGCATTGAGGGCCCCGGGATCCCATGTGGGCGCCGGTTCTGATCACGGCAGCTCCACTTCCCATCCAGCTCCCTGCTTGTGGCCTGGGAAAGCAGTCGAGCACGGCCCAATGCATTGGGACACTGCACCCGCGTGGGAGACCCGGAAGAGGTCGGTGCGCATTGGCCCGTTGCGGCTCACTTGGGGAGTGAATCACCGGACGGAAGATCTTCCTCTCTGTCTCTCCTCTGTATATATCTGGCTGTAATAAAATGAATAAATATTTAAAAAAAAAAAGTAATACTTACGCCAACCCTAAACCTAAGCCTACTGATAACCCTAACCCTAACACAAACCCAACCCTAATGCTTACACCAAGCCTATCCCTAACCCTAAAACTAAAATTAACACAAACCCTATCCCTAAACCTAACCCTAACTTTAACCTTAACCTACCTAGAACCCTAACCCCAACAGTAACCCAAATGCTTACACCAAACCTAACTCTAACCCTAACACTGTCAACCCTAAGCCTAAATCTAACCCTACCACAAACCCTAACTTTAAATCTAAAATTAATGCTTACACCAACCCTGGGGCTAACCCTAACCCTAACCGACACACAAACCCTAACACTAACCCTAAACCTAACCCTAAACCTATCTGGAATCGTAAACCCAACCATAACCCAAATACTTGCACCAACCCTAACCCTTACCCTAACACTCCCTAACTCTAACACGAACCCTAAAACTAACCCCAACTATCACACAAACCCTAACCCTAACCATAATGCTTACACCAACCCAAACCCTAACCCTAATCCAAACAAAATACTAACCCTAACCCTAACAAAAACACTAACCCTAACAGTCCCTAACTATAACACTAACCCTAACCCTAACCAGAAACCTAACACAAACCCTAACCCTAACCCTTATCATAAATCTAACCCAAAGCTAACCAAATGCTTACACCAACACTAACCCTAACCCTAACACTCTCTAACCCTTACCGTAACCCTAAGCCGAATCCAAACCCTATCCCTAACCTAAACACAAACCCTAACACTCACCCTAAACCTAATACTTACACCAACCCTAACCATAATCCTAAACCTCACCTTAATCCTAACGCTAACCCTACCCACAACGCTGACAGAAATCCTAACCCTTACACTAACCCTATTGCTTACACCAACCCTAACACTAAACCTAACCCTATCTTAACCCAAAGCTTAATCCTAAGGCAACCTGCAACCCTAATCCCAATCGTAACCCAAATGCTTACACCACGACTAACCATAACCATAACATTCTCTAAAAATTAAACCTAACCCTACCCCTAAAACAAACCCTAACCATAACCCTTAACCAAATGCTTACACCAACCTTAAACCTAAACCTAACCCTAACACTAACCCTGAACCCTAACCCTAACCCCAACCCTAACACAAACCCTAACCCTAACCCTAATGCTTACACCAACCCAAACCCTAACCCTAACACTAACCCTAAGCATTACAAAAACACTAATCCTAACACTCCCTAACTTTAACACTAACCCTAACCCGAACCCTAACACAAACCCTAACCCAACCCTAACCCCAACCATAACCCAAAAGCTTACACCAACACTAACCATAACCCTAACACTCTCAGACCCTAACCATAACACTAACCCTAAGGTGAACACTAACCCTATCTCTAACCTTAACACAAACCTTAACCCTAACCGTAAACCTAATGCTTGTAAAACCCTAACCTAACCCTAAACCTCACTCTCACACTAACCCTAACCCTAACCCTAACCCTAAAACTAGCAGAAACGCTAACCCTAACACTAACCCTAATGCTTACACCAACCCTAACCCTAACCCTAACCCTAACACAAACCCTAACCCTATCCCTAACCCTAACCCTAACCCTAAGCCTACCTGGAACACTAACACCAACCGTACCCAAATGGTTACACCAAGCCAAACCCTAACCCTAACACTCTCTAACTGTAAGCCTAACCCTATCACGAACCCTAACCCTAACCCTAAACCAAATGCTTACACCAACCCTAAACCTAACCGTTTCCCTAAACCTAAAGCTTTCACCTACCAGAACCATAACCCTAACTCTAACCCTAACACAAACCCTAACCCTAATCCTAACCCTAACATTAACCCTAAACCTACCTGGAACCTTAACAACAACCATAATCCAAATGATTACACCAACCCTAACCCTAATCCTTACCCTAACACAAACCCTAACCATTGCCCTAACCCTAACCCTAATCCTAACCCTAACCTTAACCCTAACACAAAATCTAACCCTAACGCTAACCCTAAACATAATGCTTACACCTACCCTAACCCTAACCCTCAAGCTAAACCTAACTCTAACCCTAACATCAACCCTAAACCTACATGGAACACTAACCCGAACCGTAATCCAAATGATTACACCAACACTAACCCAAACACTTACAGTAACACAAACCCTAACCATAACCCTAACCCAAATCTAATGCTTACACCAAATCTGAATCTAACCCTAACCCTAACTCTAACACCAACACAAAACCTAACCCTAACCCTAACCCTAAACCTAATCCTAACACAAACCCTAATCGGAACACTCCGAAACTCTAAGACTAACCCTAACTCAACCCGAACCATAAACAAACCCCAACCATAACCCTAACCCCAAGCGTTACCAAAATGCTTACACCAATACTAACCCTAACCCTAACCCTAACACTAGCTAAGCCTAACCCTAACACTAAGCCAAACCCTAACCCTATCCCTAACCGTAACACAAATGATTACACCAACCCAAACTCTAACACTAACCCTAACCCTACCTCAACCCTAACACAAACCCTAACCCTAAACCTAAACCTAATACTTATACCATCCCTCACTCTAACCATAACCCTAACAAAACCCTGACCCTAACACTAACACTAATGCTTACAAAAACCCTAACCCTAACTGTAACCCAACCCTAACACAAACCCTAACCTTATCCGTAACCCTTACCATAACCCTAAGCCTACCTGGAACCATAACCCCACCGTAACCCAAATGCTTACATCAAGTCTAACCCTAACCCTAACACACTTTAATACTAAGCCTAACACAAACCCTAACACAAACCCTAAACCTAACCCTAAACCAAATGCTTACACCACCCCTAAAAATAACCCTAACCTGAACACTAAACTCAAACCCTAACCCTAACACAAAATCTAACCCTAACCGTAACCGTAAACTTAATGCTTACACCTACCCTAACCCTTAACACAAATGCTAACCCTAACCATAACCCTAATATTAACCCAAAACCTACATGAAACCCTAACCCGAAACGTAATCTAAATGATTAAACCAACATTAACCCTAAACCTTACAGTAACACAAACCCTAGCCATAATGCTAACCCTAACACTAATGCTTAAACGAAATCTAAACCTAACCCTAACCATAACCATAACCCTAACACAAACCCTTACCCTAACCCTAACACAAACCATAACCCGAACCATAAATCTAACACAAATCCTTACACCAATCGTAACCCTAACCTTAACACTAACCCTAACCCTAACACAAACCCTAATCCTAAGACTCCCTAACTATAACACTAACCCTAACTCTAACCCGAACCATCACACAAACCCCAACCCTAAGGCTAACCCCAACCGTTACCCAAATGGTTACAACAACACTAACCCTAATCCTAACACTCGCTAAGCCTAACCCTAACCAAGAGCGAACCCTAACCCTATACCTGACCTTAACACAAACCCTAACCCTAACCCTAAACCTAATACTTATACCAACCATCACCCTAACCCTAACCCTAACAGTCAGCCTACATGGAACCCTAACCACAACCGTAACTCAAATGCTTACACCAAGCCTAACCCTAACCCTAGCACTCTCTAGCACTAAGCATAACCCTCACCTATCACAAATAATAAACCTAAGACTAAACCAAATGGATACACCAAACCTAACCCTAAACCCTAACACTAACCCTAACCCTAACCCTTACACAAACCCTAACCGTTATCCTAACCCTAACACTAATGCTTACACCAACCCTAACCCTAAATGTATCCCTAAATCTAAAGCTAACACCTACCATAACCATAACCCTAACGCTAACGCTAACACAAACCCTAAACCTAATCCTAAACCTAAACCTACCTGGAACCTTAACAACAACCGTAATCCAAATGATTACACCAACCTTAACCCTAATCCTTACCTAACACAAACCCATCCATTGCCCTAAACCTAACCCTAACTCTAATCCTAACCCTAACCCGAATCCTAACACAAAATCTAACCCTAACCCTAACCCTAATGCTTACACCAGCCCTAACCCTAACCCCACCCTAACCATATCACAATCCCTAAACCTAACCGTAACCCTAAAGCTAATGCTTACACCTACCCTAAACCTAAACCTAAACCCAACCCTAACACAAACCATAACCTTAACCCTAACCCTAACACAAAACCTAACCCTAACCCTAACCTTACTGCTTACACCAACTCTAACCCTAACCCTCACACTCACCCTTCCCCTAACCCTAAACCTCTCACAACCCCTAGCTCTAACACTAACCCTAACCTTAACACTCCCTAACTCTGACACTAACTCTAACCCTAATCCTAACACTAACCCTAACACGAGCAAAAACCCTAACACTAACACTCCCTAAATCTAACAATAACCCTAACCTTAACCCGAACACTAACACAAACCCTAACCCTAACCCTAGCAAAATAGTAACCCAAATGCTTACACCAACACTATGCTTAACCTTAACACTCTCTATCACTAACCCTAACCCTAACCCTAACCCTAACACAAATCAGAACCCTATCACTAACCTTAACACAAAGCAGAACCCTAACCCTAAGCTAATACTTACACCAACCCTAAACCTAAACCTAAACCTCACCCTCACTCTAACCCTAACCCTAACAGTAACCTTAACCCTAACCGTAACACAAACCCTCACCCTATCCCTAACCCTATCCCTAAACCTAAGCCCACCTAGAAACCTAAACCAACCGTAAACCAAATGCTTACACAAAGAATAGCTCTAACCCTAGCACTCTCTGACCCTAAGCCTAACCCTAACCCTAACACAAACCTTAACCCTAATCCTACGAAATGCTTACACCAACCCTAACCTAACACTACCTCTAACCCTAAATCCTAACCCTAACCCTAACCATAACACAAAACCTACCCCTAACCATATCCCTGAACTGAATGCTTACACCTCCACTAACCCTAACCCTAACGCTAACCCTAACACAAACGCTAACCCTAACACTAACTCTAACATTAACAATAAACCTCAGTGGAACCCTAATTCAAACTTTAATCCAAATGATTACACCAACCCTAACCCTAACCCTAACCCTAATCCTAACCCTAACCCATAAACCTGGCCCTAACCCTAACCCTAACCCTAATGCGTAAACCAACCCTACCCCTAACCATCACCATCACGCTCACCCTAACCCTAACATTAAACCTAACCCTAACCCTAACCCTTACACTAACACTAATGCTTACGCCAACCCTAACCCAAACCCTAACCCTATCCCAAACCATAACACAAACACTAACCCTAACCCTAAACCTAATATTTACACCAAACCTAACCATAACCCTAAACCTCACCCTCACCCTCACCCTCACCCTAACTGTAATAAAAACGTGACTCTAATCCTAATCCTAACACAAACCCTAACACTAACAGTAACCCTAACCCTAATGTTTACATGAACCCTAACCCTCACCCTAGCCCTAACGCTAACATTAACCCTAAACCTACCTGGAAACCTAACCCCAAACGTAATCCAAATGATTACAACAACCCTAACTCTAATCCTAAACAAAACACTCTCTAACCCTAAGCCTAACCCTAAATTAACACTCTCTAAAAATAAGCCTAACCCTAACCGTAAGACAAACCCTAAACCTAATGCTTACACCAATCCTAAACCTAACCCTAAACCTCACCCTCACCCTAGCCCTATAACAAACCCTAACCCTTACCATAACCCTAACCCTAATGGTTACAACAACATTAACACCACGGTAACCATAACCCTAACACAAACCCTAACTCTAACCATAACCCTAACCCTAATGCTAACCAACGCTATCCTACCCCACCGCAACCCTAACACAATCCCTAACCCTAACCCTAACCCAAACCCTTACCCTAACCCTAACAATAAACCCACCGGAAACCTAACCCCAACCGTAACACAAATGCTTACACCAATCATAACCCTAACCCTAACCCTAACACAAACACAACCCTAACCCTTACCCTATCATTTACCACAAACCTACGTGGAACACTAACCCCAAGTGTAACACAAATGCTTACACAATCCTAAACCTAACCCTATCACTCTCAACACTAAGCCTAACACTAACCCAAACACAAACCCTAACCGAAACCCTAAATATATGTTTACACCAATTCCTATCCTAACCCTAACCTTAACCCCATCCCTAACCCTAATCCTAATGCTTACAGCAACCCTAAACCTACCCCACCCTAACACTAACATAAACCCTAACCCTAACCTTAACCGTAACCCTAACCCTAATCATACCTGGAACCCTAACCCCAACCGTAACCCAAATGCTTACACCAACCCTAACTCTTACACACTCTCTAACACTAACACTACCCTACTGCTTACCCCAACCCTAACCATAACACAAACCCTAACCTTAACCCTATCCCTAAACCTACCTAGAACCCTAACCATAACCGTAACCCAAATGCTTACACCAACACTAACCCTAACAATAACACTCACTAACGGTAAGCCTAAACCTAACCCCTAACACAAACCCTAACCCTAATTGTAAACCAAATGCTTACACCAACCCATAACCTTAACCCTAACCCTAACCCAAACACTATCTCTATTCCTAACCCTACCGCTAACTCTAACACTAACCCTAACCCTAACCCTAATGCTTACACCAACGCTAACCCTAACCCCACCCTAATTCTAACAAACCAAAACCATAAATGTAACCCTAAACCTAATGCTTACATGAACCCTAACCTTAACCCTAACCCTCACCCTCACCATCAGCCTAACGCTAACACTAAGACTAATGCTTACACCAACCCTAAACCTAACCATTACCCAAACCGTAACTCTAACCATAACACAAATCCTAACCCTAAACCTAACTCTAATGCTTACACCCACCCAAACCCTAACCACACCCTAACCCTAACACAAACCCAAACCCTAAACCTAACCCTAATCCTAACCCGAACCTTAAACCTAAACCTACCTGGAATCTTATTCCCAACTATAACCGAAATGCTTACACCAACCCTAATTCTTAAACAAATACTCCCTAACTCTAACATTAACCCTAACACTAACCCCAACCCTAACAACAAACCTAGACTAACACTAACAGTAATGCTTACAGCAAACCAAATCATAACGCTAACCCTAGCCTAACACTAACCCTAACCCTAAGACAAAACCTAAGCCTAAGACAAACCCTAACCGTAACCCAGATACTTACACCATCACCAACCCTAACTCTAACACTCTCTAACACTAACCCTAATCCTAACCCTCACCCTAACACTAAGCCTAACCCTAACAAAACCATTACTCTAACACTTCGTAACTCTAATACTAACTCTAACCAAAACCTGAACATTAACATAAACCCTAACGCTAACCCTAACACTAACACTAACCCTAACTCTAAGACAAACCCGAACCCTAAGACAAACCCTAACCCTAAAACTCCCTAATTCTAACACTAACACTAACACTAACCAAACCCTATCACAAACCCCAACCCGAACAGTAATGCTAACCGTAACCCAGATGCTTACACCAACACGAACCCAAACACTAACACTCTCTAAGCCTAACCCTAAACCTAACCATAACCCTACCAGAACCCGAACCCTATCCTTAACACTAACACAAATCCTAACCCTAACGCTAAACATAATACTTACACCAAACCTAACCCTAACCCTAAACCTCACCCTCACCCTAACACTAACCATAATACAAACACTAACCCTAACCCTAACACTAACCCTAATGCTTAAACAAAACTAACCATAACCCTAACCCTAACTCTCTAACTAACACAAACCCTAACCATAACCCTAACCCTAACCTTAAGCCTACCTGGAACCCTAACCCGAAACTTAAACCAAATACTTAGACCCAGCCTAACCCTAACACTCTCTAACCATAAGCCTAAAGTTAACCCTAACACAAAACCTAACCCTAACCCTAACATAAAGCCTAACCCTAACACTAACCTAATACTTACACCAACCCTAACCCTATCCCTCACACTCACCCTAACACTAAGCCTAACCCTAACACAAACCATTACTCTACCACTCCGTAACACTAACACTAACTCTAACCCAAATCCCAACATTAACACAAACCCTAACACTTACCCTAACCCCAACCACAACCCAAATGCTTACACCAACCCTAACCCTAAACCTCACCATCACCCTCACCCAAACCCTAACCCTAAACCTAACCCTAACCCTAACCCTAACACTAACACTCATGCTTACATCAACACTAAACCTAACCCTTACCCAAACACTAAGCCTAACTCATAACACATAACCGTAACCATAACCCTAACCCTAATGCTTACACCAACCCTAACACTAACCCTAACCCTCACTCTAAACCTAATCCTGACCATAACCCTAACTCTAACCCTAAACCAAAGCCTAAACCTAACCCTCACCCTAACCCTAAGCCTAACCCAACTGTAACCCAAAGGCTTACACCAACCGTAACCCTAAACCAAACACTCCCTAACTCTAACACTAAACCTAACCCAAATCCGAACACTAACACAAAAACAAACCCTACCCCTAACAATAATGCTTACACCAACCCAAACCCTAACCCTAACCCTAACACTAAAACTAACCCTAACACAAACCCAACACCTAACCCTAACACTCACCCTTACCCTAACCCTAACCCTAACCCTAAGCCTACTTAGAACCCTAACCGCAACAGTAACCCAAATGCTGACATCAACACTAACCCTAACCCTAACACTCTTTAACCCAAAGCCTAACCGTAACTCTCACACAAACCATAACCCTAACCCTAAGCCTACTTAGAACCCTAACTGCAACAGTAACCCAAATGCTGACATCAACACTAACCCTAACCCTAACACTCTCTAACCCAAACCCTAACCGTAACCCTAACACAAACCCTAACCATAACCCTAACACTAACCCTAACCCTAACACAAAGCCTAACACTATCCGTAACCCTAAACCTAATGCTTACACCAAAGATAACCCTAACCCTAATACTAAACCTAACTCTAATCCTAACCCTAATCCTAACCCAAAAATTAACCCTAACCCTAACCCAAAAACTAACCCTAACCCTGACACAAACCCTAACAGGAACCCTAACACTCCCTAACTCTAACACCAAACCTAACCCTAACCCGAACCCTAGCACAAACCCTAACCCTAACCTTGCCCCCAACCTTAACCCAAATGCTTACAACAACACTATCCATAACGCTAACGCTCTCTAACCTTAAAACAAACCCTAAACCTAACCCGAACCCTACCCCTATTCCTAACCCTAACACAAACCCTAACCCTAACCCTAAATCTAATTTACACCAGCCCTAACCCTAACCCTAAACCTCACCCTTACACTTACCCTAACCCTAACCCGAAACCTAACACTAATCGTAGCCTTAACCCTAACCCTAACCCTAATGATTACACCATCCCTAACCATAACCATAAAACGAACCCTAACATAAACCCTAACCCTAACCCTAACACAAACCCTAAACCTAACTGTAAGCCTTACCCTAATGCTTACACCAACCCTAACCATAACCCTAGGCCTAATTCTAACCCTAACCCTAACCCTAAAGCTACCCTAACCCTAACCCCACCCTAACCCCAACACAAAACCCTAACAATATCCGAAAACCTAATGCTTACACAAACCTTAAACCTAACCGTAACACTAAACCTAACACAAACACTAAACCTAACTTTAACCCTAACATTAAACCTAAACCTACCTGGAAACCTAACCACAATCGTAATGCAAATGATTATACCAACCCTAACACTAACGCTAACCATAACACAAACCCAAACCATAACCCTAACACTCCCTAAATCTAACACTAACCCAAATTCTAACCTGAACCCTAGCACAAACGCTAACCCTAACCCTAATCCCAACCGCAACCCAAATGCTTACAGCAACACTAACCTTAACCGTAACACTCTCTAGCCCTAACCCTAACCCGAACCCTTACACTATCGCTAACCCTAACACAAACCCTAACACTAATCCAAAAGCTAATACTTACACCAACCCTAACCCTAACCCTAAACCTCACCCTCACCCTTACATTAACCTTAACCCGAACCCTAACCCTAATCCTACACCTAACCCTAAGCCTAATGTTTGCACCTACCCTAACCATAATCCTAACCCGAACCCTAACACAAACCCTAACCCTAACCTTAACCCAAACCCTAACACAAACCCTAACCCTAACCCTAACACAAACCTTACCATAACTGTATCCCTAACCATAATGCTTACCCCAAACCTAACTCTAACCCTAACCTCATCCTAACCCTAACCCTAACCATAACCCTAACCCTAAACCTAAGCCTAACCCTAACCCTAACCCTAACACTAACCCTAACCCTAGCCTAACAATAACACAAACCCTAACAATAATCTTAACACTAATGCTTACACCAACCCTAACCCTAACCTTAACACAAACCAGAACACTAATCCTAAACGTAATGTTAACCCTAATCCTACTTGGAACCCTAACCCGAACCGTAATCCAAATGATTAAACCAACCCTGACACTAACAGTAACACTCTCTAAACCTAAGCCTAACCATAACCCTAGCAAAAACCCTAACCCTAACCCTAAACCTAATATCTACATCAACCCTAACCCTAACACTAAACCTCACCTTCAACCTAACCATAAACCTAACCCTAACACAAACACTAACCGTAACTCTAACCCTAAACCTAATGCTTACACAAACCTAACCTTAAACCTAACCCTCCACGTAACACGAACCTTAAAACTAACCCTAACCCAAACCCTAACACTAACAGTTACGCTTACACCAACCCTAAACCTAACCATTACCCAAGACTTAACCCTAACCCTAACACAAAACCTAACCCTAACCCTAACCCTAATGCTTACACCAACCCTAACCCTAACCCTAACCCTAATCCTAACCCGAACACTAACACAATCCGCAACCCTAACCCTAACCACAACGGTATCCCAAATTCGTACACCAACACTAACCATAACCCTAAAACTCTCTAACCATAACCCTAACCATTACCCTAACCATAACCCTAATGCTTACACCAACCCTAACTCTAACCCAAACCCTAACACTAACACAAACACTAAACTTGAACCTAACCCTGAAAGAAATCAGAACCCTAACCCTAATGCTTACAGCAACCCTAACCCTAACCCTCACCCTTACCCTAACACTAAACTTAACACAAACCCTAGCTTTAACCCTAACCCTAACACTCCCTAACTCTAACACTATCCCTAACCCGAACACCAACACAATCCCTAACGCTAACACTAACACTAACCCCAACCGTAACCCAAATCCTTACAATAAACCCAAACCTAACTCTCACCCTCACTCTAACCCTAACCGAAACACTAACTCTTACCCTAAGACAAACACTAACCATAACTCTCCCTAACTCTAACACAAACCCTGACCCTAACCCGAACCCTAATAGAAACCCTAACCCTAAACCTAACCCAAATGTAACCCAAATGCTTACACCAACACTAAGCCTAACTCCAACACTCTCTAACCAAAAACTAAATCTAAAATTTACAACAACCATAACACTCAACCTAAACCTCACCCTCATGCTCACCCTAACCCTAACCCTAACACAAACCATAACAGAAACCCTAACCCTAACCCTAACACTAGCCCTAACACTAACAAAAAACCCTAACACTAACCCAAACTCTAACCCTAATGCTTACACCAACCCTAACCGTAAGCATCACCTTTACCCTCACCCTAACACTTACCTTAAACCTAACCCTAACCCTAACCCTTACACTAACACTAATGCTTACACCAACCCTAACCTTTAGCCGAAACTTAACCCTTTCCCTAAGCCTAACACAAACCCTAACCCTAACCCTATTCCTAATATTTACACCAACCCTAACCATAATCCTAAACCTCACCCTCACCCTCACCCTAACCCTAACCCTAACCATAACACAAACCATAAACCTAACCCTAACCCTAACCCTAACCCTAACCCTAACCCTAACCCTAACCCTAACCCTAAGCCTACCTGGAAACCTAACCCCAACTGTAATCAAGATGCATACACCAAGCCTAACCCAAACATTAACACTCTCTAACCCTAAGCATAACACTAACCCTAACACATACCCTAAACATAACCCTAAACCTAATGCTTACACCAACACTAAGCCTAACCCTAACCCTAACACAAACCCTTACCTTACTCTAACCCTAACCCTAAACCTAAACCTACCTGAAACCCTAACCCCAACCGCAATAAAAAGGATTACACCAACCCACAACCTAACCTTACCCTAACCCTAATCCTAACACTTACCCTAACACATACCCTAACCCTAACTCTAACCCTAAACCTACCTGGAACCCTAACCCCAACTGTAACCCAAAACCTTACAACAATCCTAGCCCTAACCCAAACACCTACCCTAAACTGAACCCTGACCCCAATGCTTACACCAACCTAAACCCATACCCTAACCCTAACACTAACCCTAACCCTAACACAAACCCTAAATCTAATCCTAACACGCTCCAATCATACCCTAACACTAACCCTAAAACAATCCCTAACCTAACCCTAATCCTAACAATAAAATAAATGCTTACACCAACCCTAACACTAAGCTAAGCCCTAACCCTACCCCTAAACCTAACACAATCCCTAACCATAACCATAAACCTAAATATTTACACCAGCCATAACCATAACCCTAAACATTACCCTCACCCTAACCCAAACCTTAACACAAACCCTAAAACTAACCCTAAACCTAAACCTAATGCTTACACCAATCCTAACCCTAACCGTAACCCTAACCCTAAGCCTACCTGGAACCCTAACCCTACCCGTAACCCTAACCCTAAGCCTACCTGGAACCCTAACCCTACCCGTAACAATAATGTTTAACCAACACAATCCCTAACCCTTACCCTAACCGTAACACTAACACTAACCTTACCAAAAACCCTAACACTAACCCTAAACACTCCCTAACTCTAATATTAACCCTAACCCTAACCCGAACCCTAGCACAAACCCTACCCTAACCCGAACCATAACACAAACACTAGCCCTAACCCTAACCCTAAACCTAATGCTTACACAAACCCTAACCTTAAACCTAACCCTCACCCTCCACGTAACACGAACCTTAAAACTAACCCTAACCCAAATCCTAACACTAACAGTTACGCTTACACCAACCCTAAACCTAACCATTACCCAAGACTTAACCCTAACCCTAACACAAAACCTAACCCTAACCCTAACCCTAATGCTTACACCAACCCTAACCCTAACCCTAACCCTAATCCTAACCCAAACCCTAACACTAACACAAAATCTAACCCGAACCCTATCCCTGACCCTAATTATACTAATCCTAACCCTAACTCTAACCCTAATCCTAACCATAAACCTAACCTAACCCTAACCCTAAAACTAACCCTAACTATAACCCTAAACCTACCTGGAACCCTAACCAAACCCGTAACCTAAATGCTTACACCAACCTTTACCCTAACAGAAACACTCCCTAAATCTAAAACCAACACACACACTAAACCTAACGATAACCCTAATGCTTACACCAACCCAAACCCTAACCATAAACCTAACACTAACCACAACCCCAAAAAAACCCTAATCCTCACACTCCCTCACTCTAACACTAACCCTAAGCTTAACTTGAACCCTAAACCAAATGCTTACACCAAGCCTAACCCTAACCCTAACCGTAACACTCTCTAACACTAACCAAAACCGTAATGCTTACACCAACAGTAACCCTCAACCTAACCATAACCCTAACACAATCCCTAACCCTAACCCTAAACCTAATACTTACACCAATCCTAAACCTAACCCTAAAACTCAGCATCACACTAACCCTAACCCTAAGCCTAAATCTAACCCTAACCCTAACCCTAACCCTCACACTAAACCAAATACTGACCATAACCTTAACTCTAAACCTAAACCAAACCTAAACCTGACCCTCACCCTCACCCTAACTCTAAGCCTAATATTAAACGTAATTGTAAACCTATACATAAATCCTTACCTTAAGTCTAATCATAACCTTAACCCTAACTGTAACTCTAACCCTAACCAGAGCCATAACCCAGACCGTAACACTAATCCTAACACTAACCCAAACCCTAAACCTAACCAAACTGCAACCCAAATGCTTACACCAACGCTAACCCTAACCCAAACACTCGCTATCTCTAACACTAACACAAACCCTAACCATAACCCTAATACACCAAACCAAACCCTAACCCTAACTCTAACCCTAAACCTAAACCTACCTGAAACCCTAACCCCAACCGCAATACAAAGGATTACACCAACCCTCAACCTAACCCTTACCCTAACCCTAATCCTAACACTTACCCTAACTCTAACACATACCCTAACCCTAACTCTAACCCTAAACCTACCTGGAACCCTAACCCCAACTGTAAACCAAAACCTTACAACAATCCTAGCACTAACTCAAACACCTACCCTAAACCGACCTTGACCCCAATGCTTACACCAACCTAAACCCATACCCTAACCCTAACTCTAACCCTAACCCTAACACAAACCCTAAACCTAATCCAAACACTCTCCAACCATACCCTAACACTAACCCTAAAACAATCCCTAACCCTAACCCTAATCCTAACAATAAAATAAATGCTTACACCAACCCTAACACTAAGCTAAACCCTAACCATATCCCTAACCCTAACACAAACCATAACCCTAACCGTAACCCTAACACTAATGCTTGCACCAACCCTAACCCTAACCCTAATCTTAAACCTAACCATAATCCTAACCCTAGCCCTACATTAAAAATAACAAAAACCTAACAATAAATGTAACACTAATGGTTACAGCAACCCTAACTGTAACCCTAACCCTAACCTTAACACAAACTTGAACCCTAAATCTAATCATAACATTAACCCTAAACCTAACCCTAACACTAACCCTAACACTAACCCTAACACAACCCCTAACAATAACCGTAACCCTATTGCTTACACAAAACCTAACCCTACCCCCACCCTAACCCTAACCCTAACCCTAACACAAACCCTAACACTAACCCTAAACCTAATGCTTACACCAACCGTAACCCCAACCATAACCCTAACCCTCATGCTCACACTAACCTTAACCCTAAGCCTACCTGGAACCCTAACGCCAACTGTAACCCAAATGCTTACACCAACCCTACCCTAACCCTAACACTCTCTAACCCTAATCCTAACCCTAAACTTAACACAAACCTTAAGCCTAACACGAACCCTAACACTAACCCTAACCTTAAACCTAATCGTAACCCAAATGTTTACACCAACCCTAACCCTAACCTAAAGCTTACCCTAATTCTAACTCTAACCCTAACTCTAATCCTAATCCTAACCCTAGCCCTAAACTTAACCCTAAACCGAACCCTAGTACAAAAACCTAACACTAACCCTAATCCAACCTTAACTCAAAAGCTTACACCAACAATAACCCTAACCCTAACACTCTCTAACCCTAACCCTAACCCTAACCCTAATCCAAGCACTAAACCTATCCATAACCTAACACTAACATAAACCCTAACCCTAACAATAACCCTAACCCTAACCCTAAACCTAACACAAACACTAACCCTAATCGTAACCCTAACCCTAATGCTTACACCAACCCTAAGCATACCTAGAACCCGAAACCCAACCGTAACCCAAATGCTTACACCAACCGAAACCCTAACCCTAACACTCTCTAACCCTGAGCCTAACCGTAACCCTTGCAAAAACCCTAAACCTAACGCTTAACCCAAACCTAACAATAACAAAATCCCTAAAAATAACTGTAACACTAATGCTTACACTCACCCTAACCCTAAACCTAACACTAACCCTAACCCTTTCACAAACCAGAACCCTAATCCTATCCTTAAAATTAACACTAAACCTAGCTGGAACCATAAAACTCAACATAATCCAAATGATTACACCAACCATAATCCTAAGCCTAACACTCTCTAAACCTAAGCCTAACCGTAACCCTAGCAAGAACCCTAACCCTAACCCTGAACTTAATGCATACACTAATCTAACCCTAACCTTAAACCTCACCTTCACCCTAACCCAGACCCTAACCCTAACACAAACACTAACCCTAACCTTAACCCTAATGCTTACACCAACCCTCACCCTAACCCCACCCTAAACCTAACACAAACCCTAAACCTAACCCTAATGCTTAATGAATTCTAACCCTAACCCTCACCCTCACCCGAACCAAAAAACCTAACCCTAAACCTAACCCTAACACTAACCCTAACACTAACACTAATGCTTTCACCAATCCTAAATTTAACCCTAAACCCAAACCCTAAGCCTAACCATAACACCGAACCATAATCCTAACCCTAACTCTAATGCTTATACCAACCCTAACACTAACCGTAACCCTCACCCTAAACCTAATCCTGACTGTAACCCTAACTCTACCCCTAAACGAAAACCGAAACTTAACCCTCACCCTAACCCTAAGCCTAACATTAAACGTAACTGTAACCCTATACCTAGTCCTTACCTTAAATCTAATCATAACCTTAACCGTAACTGTAACTCTAACACAAACCTGAACTCTAACCTTAAACCTAACCCTAACCCTAACCTTCACACTAACCCTAACCCTAGCACACACCCTAACCCTAACCCTAAAACTTTCTAACTTAACACTAACCCTAACCCTAACCCGAACCCTAGCACAAAGCCTAACCCTAAAACTAAACCCAACCGTAACCCAAATGCTTATAACAACACTAACCCTATCCCTAACAAGGTCTAACCTTAACCCTAACCCTAACCCTAAACCTATAGTTAACCATAACACAAACCCTAACCCTGACACTAAACCTCACCGTCACCCTTACCTTACCCTAACCCTAACCTGAACCCTAACCCTAACCCTAACAATCAAACAAACCCTAACAATAACCGTAAAGCTAATGCTTACACCAACCCTAACCCTAGCCCTACTATTAACCCTAACACAAACCAGAATCCTAATCCTAACTCTAATATTAACGCTAAACGTACCTGGAACCCTAAACCCCATCATAATGCAAATTATTACACCAACCATGACCCTAACCCTAACCCTAAAAAACTCTAAAACGAAGCCTAAATGTAACCCTTGCAAAAACCCTAACCCTAACTCTAAACCTAATGCCTACGCCTACTCTAACCCTAACGTTAAACCTCACCTTCACCATAACCCTAACCCTAAACATAACCCTAATACAAACACTAAACCAAACACTAACCCTAATGCTTACACCAGCCCTAACCCTAACCCCACCCTAAACCTAACACAAACCCTAACCATAACACTAACACTAAACCTACCTAGAACAATAACCCCAACCGTAAACCAAATACTTACACCAACCTTAACCCTAACTCAAACACTCCCTAACTCTAACACTAACTCTAACCCTAACCCCAACCCTAACACAAACCATAACCCTAACCATAACCCTAATGCTTACACCAATCCAAACCCTAACCATAACCCTAAAACTAACCATAACTCTAGCAAAAACACAAATCCGTACACTCCCTAACTCGAACACTAAACCTAACATTAACTTGAACCCTAACACAAACCCTAACACTAACCCAAACAACAACCATAACCCCAATGGTTACACCAACAAAAATCCTAACCATAATCCTAACAAAAATGCTAACCCTAACCCTAACCCAACCTTAACACAAATGCTTACACCAAGCCTAACCCAAACCCTAACACTCTCTAACAATAAGCCTAAACCTAACCCTAACACAAACCCTAACCCTAACCCTAACCCTAACCCTAACCCTAACCCTAAACCTACCTGGAACCCTAACTCCAACAGTAATCCAAATGATTCCAACAACCATAAACCTAACCCTCACCCTAACACTCTCTAAGTCTAACCATAACACTAACACTAACAATAACCCTAAACCTAATGCTTATATCAAACCTAACCCTAACCCCACCCTAAACCTAACACTAACCCTACCCCTAAACCTAACCCTAAAGCTAAATCTGCCTGGTAACCTAACCACAACCGTAACCAAAACACTCTCTAATGCTAACCCTAACCCTAACACGAACACTGACCCTATCACTAACCCTAACACAAACCCTAACAATAACCGTAAACCTGATAGGTACACCAACACTAACCCTAAACCTAAACCTCACCCTAACCCTTACCATAACCCTAACCCTAACATAACACAAACATTAACCCTAACCATAACCCTAACCCTAATGCTTACACCAACCCTAACCATAATACTACCCTGTACCCTAACACAAACCCTAATCCTAACAATAACACAATACCTAACACTAACCGTAACCGTAATCCTAGAGCTTAAACCAACCCTAGCCCTAACCCAAATCATAAGCCTAACTATAAACCTAACCCTAACTAACCTAATCCTAACCCTAACCCTAACAATAACACAAACCCTTACAATATTCGTAACACTAATGCTTACACCAACCTTAACCCTAACCCTAACCCTAACCCTAACCCTAACTCTAACCCTAATCCTACAGACACCAGAACCCTAATTCTAACAATAAGATTAACCCTAAACCTACCTGGGACCCTAACTCCAACTGTAATCCAAATGATTAAACCAACCGTAACCCTAACCCTAAAACTTTCTAAACCTAAGCCTAACTGTAACCCTAGCAAATTCCCTAACCATAACCCTAAACCTAATGCCTACAAAAATCCTAACCCTAACGCTAAACTTCACCTTCATCCTAACCCTAACCCTAATACAAACACTAACCCTAACACTAACCCTAATGGTTACACCAACCATAACCCTAACCCTCACCCTCACCATCACCTTTACCCAAGCCCTAACACTAAAACTAACCCCACCCTAAACCTAACACTAACACTAATACTTACAACAACCCTAAACCTAACCCTTACCCAAACCCTTAGCCTAACCCATAACACCTAACCGCAACCCTAACCCTAACCCTAATGCTTACACCAACCCTAAAAACTACCCATAACCGTTACCATAAATCTAATCCTTACCGTCTTCCTAACTCTAACCCTAAACCAAAGCCTAAATCTAACTCTCATCCTAATCCTAAGCATAACATTAAACGTATCTGTAACCCTATACCTAATCCTTACCTTAAGCCTAATCATAACTTTAACCCTAACTGTAACTGTAACCGTAACCCGAACCCTGACTCGGACCTTAACCCTAACACTAACTCTAACACAAACCCTAACATAACCCACCTGTAACACAAATGCTTACAACAACCCGAACCCTAACCCAAACACTCCCTAACACTAACACTAACACTAACACTAACACTAACCCGAACACTAACACATAAAATAATTCTAATGCTTACACCAACCCAAAACCTAACCAAAACCCTAACACTAACCTTAAACCTAACCCGAAACCTAGCACAAACCCTAACAATCACCCTAACCCCAATTGTAAACCAAATGCTTACAACAACACTAACCCTAATCCTAACACTCTCTAACCTTAACCCTAACCCTAACCTTAGCAGGAACCTTAACCCTATCCCTAACTATAACACAAACCCTAACCCTAACCTAAACCTAATACTTACACCAACCCTAACCCTAACCCTAAACCTAACCTTAAACCTTAGCCTAACTATAAACATAATCCGAACCCTAAACCTAATCTTAGCCCTAACCCTAACCATAACCCTAATGGTTACACCAACCCTAACCCTCACCCTAACCCGAACCCTAACACAAACCCTAACACTAACCCTAAACCTAACACAAACCCTAACCCTAACCCTAACCCTAACCCTAACCCTAATGCTTACACCAACCCTAACCCTAACGATAACCCTAATACTACCCTAAGATTAACACAAAACCTACGTGGAACCCTAACACCAACCGTAATCCAAACGATTACACAAACCCTAATCCTAACCCTTACATACACAAACCCTAACCATAACCATAACCCTAACCGTAATGCATACACAAAATATAAACCTAACCCTAACACTCTCTAACCCTAAGCCTAACCGTAACCCTAGCAAAAACATGAACCCTAACCCTAAACCTAATGCCTACGGCAACCCTATCCCTTATGCCAAACCTCAGCTTCAACCTAACCCTAACCCTAACCCTAACCTAAACACAACACCTAACCATAACCCTTATTAACACAAAACCTAACCCTAACCCTAATGCTTACACCAAGACTAACCCTGTCCCCACCTTAAACCTAACACAAATCCTAACCCTAACCCTAAACCTAAACCTAATTTTTACCCTAACCAAGCCTAACCCTAACACTAACCCTAAAATTAACACAAACACTAACCCTAAAACAAACCCTAACATTAACCCTAAACCTGCCTGGAACACTAACCCCAATCGTAACCGAAATGCTTACACCAACCCTAAACGTAACCCTAACACTGTCAACTCTAAGCCAAAACCTAACCCTACCACAAACCCTAACTCTAACCCTAAACCTAAGGTTTACACCAAACTTAACCCTATTCCTAACCCTAAACCTAACACAAACCCTAACCCTAACCCTAACCCTAACCCTAAGCCTACCTGGAATAATAACCCCAACTGTAACCCAAATGCTTACACCAAACCTAATCCTTACCCAAACACTCCCTAACTCCAACACTAACACTAACCCTAACCCCAACCCTAACACAAAACTTAAACCTAACCCTCATGCTTACACAAACCCAAACCCTAACGATAACCCTAACAATAAAACTAACCTTAGCGCTAACACAAAACCTAACCCTAACCCTTACCCGAACCGAAAGCAAAATTTTTACACCAACACTAACCCTAACACTAACACTTTCTAACCCTAACAATAACCCTAAGCCGAATCCAAACCCTGTCCCTAACCTTAACAAAAACCCTAACCCTCACCCTAAACCTAATACTTACACCAACCCTGCCCCTAAGTCTAACCTCATCCTCATACTAACCTTAATCCTAACCCCAATGCTGACAGAAATCCTAACCCTAACACTAACCTTAATGCTTACAACAACCCTAACCCTAACCCTTACCTTAACCCTAACACAAGAACTAACCCTATCTTAACCCTAACACTAACCCAAAGACTACCTGCAACCCTGATCAGAAACCGTAACCCAAATGCTTACACCAAGCCTAACCCTAACCAAAACATTCTCTAACACTAAGCCTAACCCTAAGCCTAACATAAACACTAACCTTAACGCTAAACCAAAGGCTTACAGCAACCCTAACCCAAACCCTACCTCTAACCCTAAACCCTAACCCTAACACGAACCCCAAACCTAACACATACGCTAACCCTAACCCTAACCCTAAAGCTTACACCAACAAAAACACTAACCCTAACCCTAACCATAACACTAACCCTAGCCCTAACACAAACTCTAACCCTAACACTCGCTAACTCTAACACTAACCCTAACTCTAACCCGAACCTTAACACAAACCCAAAACATAACCATAAACCCAACCGCAACCGAAATGCTTACACCAACACTAACCCTAACCCTAACACTCTCTGACCCTAACCCTAACCATAACCCTAAGCCGAACCCTAACTCTATCCCTAACCTTAACATAAACCCTAACCCTAACCCTAAACCTAATACTTATACCAACACTAACACTAACCCTGAACCTAACCCTCAGGCTAGCCCTAAACCTAACCCTAACTCTAACCCTAACCATAACCCAAACCCTAACGCTAACCCTAACAGAAACCCTAAACCTAACACTAACCCTAATGCTTACAACAACCCTAACCCTAACACTAACCCTAAACCTAATAAGTATACCAACTCTCAAACTAACACTAACCCTAACCCTAACCCTAACTGTAACCCTAACCCTAACCGTAACCCTAACAGAAACCCAAACCCTAACACTAACCCTAAGCTTACACCAACCCTAACCATAACTGTAACCCTACCCTAACACAAACCCTAAGCATATACCTAACCCTAACCCTAACCCTAACAACACTAACAATAACCCTAACCCTAACACAAACCCTAAACCTAACCCTAAACCAAATGCTTACACCAATCCTCACATTAACACTACCTCTAACACTAAACCCTAACCCTAACACTAACCCTAACACAAAACCTAACCCTCACCCCAACCGTAATTCAGATGATTACACCAACCCTAACCAATAACCTTAACGCTAACCCTAACCCTAACATTAACCCTAAACCTACCTGGAAACCTAACCCTAACCGTAATCCAAACGATTACACCAACACTAACCCTAACCCTTACCTTAACAAAAAACCCTAACCATAACCCTACCCCTAAGCCTAATGCTTACACCCAATCTAAACCTAACTCTTACCCTAACTCTAACACATACCCTTACTTTGACCTTAACCCTAACACAAACCATAACCCGAACACTAACCCTAACTCTAATGCTTATACCAACCCTAACCCTAACCCTAACCCTAACACTAACCCTACCCCTAGCACAAATCCTTATCCTAACCCTCCCTAACTCTAATGCTAATCCTAACGCTAACCCCACCCCTAACACAAACCTCAACCCTAACACCAACCGTTACCCAAATGCTTACACCAACACTAACCCTAACCCAAACACTCGCTAAACGTAAACCTAACCCTAAGACGAACCCTAACCCTATCCCTTACCTTAACACAAACCCTAACCCTAACCCTAAACCTAATATTTATACCAAACCTCACACTCACCCTAACCCTAACTATAACTCTAACCCTTACCCTAACCCTAACCCTAACAGAAACCCTAACCCTAACACTAACCCTAAGCTAACACCAACCCTAACCATAAGTGTTACCCTACCCTAACACAAACCCTAACCCTATACCTAACCATAACCCTAACCCTAAGCCTATCTGGAACCCTAAGCCTATTTGGAACCCAAATTCTTACACTAGGCCTAACCCTAACCCTAACAACACTAACAGTAAGCCAAACCTAACCCTAACACAAACCCTAAACTTAACCCAAACTAAATGCTTACACCACTCCTTACCATAACCCAACCTCTAACCCAAAACCCTAACACCAACCCTAACCCTAACCCTAACAAAAACCCTAACCCTAATCATAACCCTAAAATTAACTCTAAACCTTCCTGGAACCCTAGGCCCAACCGTACTCCAAATGATTACACCAAACCTAACCCTACCCCTTACCTTAACACAAATCATAACCATTGCTCTACCCTACCCCTAATGCTTACAGCAACCCTAACCCTAAACCTAACCCTAGCACTAACCCCAATCCTAACCCTTACCCTAAACATAACAGAAACCCTAACCAAAACCCTAACCCTAGTGCTTACACCAACCCTAACCCTAAACCCACCATAACCCTAAAACAAACCCTAACCCTAACAGTAATCTTAAAGTTAATGCTTACACCTACCTTAACCCTAACAGTAACGCTAACACTAAAACAAACACTACCCTAACACAAACACTAACATCAACCCTAAACCTACCTGGACCCTATCCCCAACCGTAATCCGATTGATTTCACCAACCCTAAAACTAACACTTACCCTTACCCTAACCCTAAAACTAATACTTACACCAACCCTAAACATAACCCTAAACCTCACTCTCTTCCTAACCCTAACCTTAACACAAACCCTAACCCTAACCCTAACCCTAACCGTAAAACTACCTGGAAATCTAACCCTAACCGTAACCCAAAAACTTACACCAACCCTAACCCTAACCCAAACGCTCCCTAACTCTAACACTAACCCTAACCCTAACCCTAACCGTAACACAAACCCTAACCCTAACCCTAAACCTAACCCTAAAAGTACCTGGAAATCTAACCCTAACCCTAACCCGAAAACTAACACAAACCCTAACCCTAACCCAAACGCTCTCTAACTCTAACACTAATCCTAACCCTAACCCTAAAACAAACGCTCTCTAACTCTAACACTAATCCTAACCCTAACCCTAATACAAACATTAACGCTAACCCTGACCCAATGCTTACACCAACCCTAACCCTAACCTTAACCCTAAACCTAACCCTAACACTAACACAAACCAGAACCCTAACCCTAATATTAACCATAAACCTATCTGGAACCATAATACCAACCGTAATCCAAATGATTACACCAACCTTAACCCTAACCTTTACTCAAACATTCTCTAACCCTAACTCTAACATTAACCCTAACCCTAAGTCTAACCCTAATACTTACACCAACACTAACCCTAAACCCACCCTAATTCTAACACAAACTAAACCATAACTGTAACCCTAAACCTAATGCTTACACCAACCCTAACCCTAACCCTAACCCTAACCCTCACTCTCACCCTCAGCCTAACCCTAACAATAATACTAATGCTTACACCAACCCTAACCTTAAGACAAACACTAACCATAATGCTTACAGCAACCCAAGGCTAACCCTAAACGTAACCCAAACCCTAACACTAAAGCTTTCACCAACCGTAAACCTAACCCTTACACATACCCTAACACAAACGATAACACAAACCCTAACCATAACCCTAAGGCTTACACCATTTCAAACCCTAACAAAAACCCTAAAACTAACACTAACCCTAACCCTAAAAAAAACTCTAACCCTAACACTCCCTAACTCTAACACTAAACCTAACCAATAACCGAACCGTAACACAAACAGTAACCCTAACCCTAACCCTCTACCTCACCCTCACCATAACCCTAACACTAACACTAATGCTTACACCAACCCTAAACCTAAGCCTTAACAAACGCTAACCCTAACCCTAACAGAACCCTAACCGTAACCCTAACCCCAAGTGTAACCAAAATGCTTCGACCAACTCTAACCCTAACACTCTCTAACCCTAACCCTAAAATCAAAGACTAACCTTACCCCTAACCATAACAAACCCTAAACCAAAACCTAAACCTATTTTAACACAAACCCTACCCTAACCCTAACACTAACCCCAACACAAACCCTAACCTTAGGCCTAACCCTAACATTAACCATAAACTTAGCAGGAATCCTAACCCCAACCGTAATCCAAATCATTACACCAAACCGAACCCTAACCCTTACCCTAACAACTCTAACCTTAGCCTAACCATCAACCAAACCCTTAACCTAACCCTAACACAAACCCTAACCCTAACCTTAACACTAATGCTTATATCAACCCTAACCCTAACCCCACCCTAAACCTAACACAAACTCTAACCCTAACGCTAACCCTAAACCTAATGCTTACACCAACCCTAACCCTAAACCTCACCCTCTCCCTCATGCTAACCCTAACCGCAAATCTAACCCTAACCCTAAGCCTAACACTAACACTAATGCTTACTCCAAACCTAAACCTAACCCTTACCCAAACTCTAAGCCGAACCCTAATACAAAACCTAACCCTTATCCTAACACTCCCTACTCTAACACAAACCCAAACCCTAACCCGAACACTAACACAAACACTAACCCTAAAACTAACCCCAACCATAACACAAATGCTTACACCTACTCTACCCCTAACCCTAACACTCTCTAACCCTACCACTAAACTTAACCCTAACATAAACCCTAACCCTATTCATAAACCTAACACAAACCCTAACCCTAAACCTAATATTACAATAATCCTAACCCTAACACTAACAATAAACCTAACAGTAACCCTCACACAAATCCTAACTCTAACCCTACCCTAAACCTAAACCTAATGCTTACACTAACCCTAACCATAAACCTAAACCTAATGCTTACACTAACCCTAAACCTAACCCTAACACAAACACTAACCCTCACCTTAACCCTAAAGCTAAGATTACACCAACCCTAACGCTCACTCTAACCTTAACCCTAACACAAACACTAACCCTAAAACTAACCCTAACCCTAACATTAAGCCTAAAAAAACCTGGAACGCTAACCCCAACTGTAATCCAAATGATTACACCAACCCTAACCCTAACCCTAAAGAAAAACTCTCTAAACCAAGGCCTAACCCTAACTCTAACACAAACCCTAACCATAACCCTAAAACTAATGCTTACACCAACCCTAACCCTAAACCTAAACATCACCCTCACCCTAAACCTAATCCTAACAGAAACTCTAACCCTAACCCTAATCCTAAACCTAATGCTTACAGCAACACTAACCCTAAACCAACCCTAAACCTAACACAAACCCCAATCCTAACCCTAAACCTAATGCTTACACAAACCATAACCCTAACCCTATACCTCACCCTCACCCTAACCCTAATAGAAACCCTAATCCTAACCCTAACCCTAACCCTAATACTTACACCAACCCTAAACCTAACCCCACACTAACCCTAACACAAACCCTAATCCTAACCCTAAACAGAATTTTTACACAAAACCTAACCCTAACCCTCACTCTCACCCTCACCCTAACCGTAATACTAAACCTAACCCAATTCCTAAACCTAACAGTAACATTAATGCTTACACCAACCCTAACACTAACCGTTAACAAAACCTAACATTAACTCTAACATCAACCCTAATCCTAACTCTAACCCTAATCCTAACCCTAACACTAAACCTAACCCTAAACGTACCTGGAACCACACCCAAACCTTAACTCAAATGCTTACACCAACCCTAACCCTAAAACAAACACTTAACAAAACACTAACCTGTACTTTAACCCTAAACCTAACACTAACCCTAACACTAACCTTAACCCTACTGCTTACAAAAACCCTAACTCTCACTCTAACGCTAACCCTAACACAAATCCTAACCCTAACCCTAGCTTTAACCCTAACATTAACCCTAAACCAACCTGGAACCATAACCCCAACCATAATCCAAATGATTACACTAACCCTAACCCAGAATCTCTCTAAACCTAAGCCTAACCCTAACCCTAAGACAAACCCTAACCCTAACCCTAACACTAATGCTTACACCAACCCTAACACTAATCCTAAACATCACCCTCACCCTAACCCTAACCTTAACAGAAAACCTAACCCTAACCCTTACGCTAAGACTAATGCTTACACCAAAACTAACCCTAACCCAAACCTAACCCTAACACAAACCCTAATCCTAACCCTAAACCTAATGCTTACACAAACCATAACCCTAACCCTAAACCTCACCCTCATCCTAACCCTAACAGAAACCCTAATCCTAAACCTAACCCTAACCTTAACCATAATACTTACACCAACCCTAAACTTAACCCCAACTAACCCTAACACAAACCCTAACCCTAATCCTAACCCTAAACCCAATGCTTACACCAACCCTAACCCTAACCCTCACGCTCACCCTCACCCTAAACCTAATCCTAAGCATAACCCAAACACTAACCCTAACACTAACACTAATGCTTACACCAACCCTAACACTAACCCTTACCCAAACCCTAACCATAACTCTAACATAAACTCTTACCCAAATACCAACCCTAACCCTAACCGTAACCCTTACCCTAAACCTACCTGGGACCATACCCCAACCGTAACTCAAATGCTTACACCAATCCTAACCCTAACCCAAACACTCCGTAACTCTAACACTAACCCTAACCTTAACACTCACTAACCGTAACCCTAAACCTAACACGAACGCAAATCCTATCCCTAAACTAACAGAAACTCTAACACTAACCCTAAACCTAATTGTTAACCCAAAACTTACCCTAACCCTAATCCAAATACTAACCCTAACACTAACCCTAACACAAAACCTAACCCTAACATTAACCCAAAATCTAACTGGAACCCTAACTCCAATTATAATCCAATAGATTACAGCAACCCGAACACTAACCCTAACCCTAACCCTAACCCTTAACCTAATGCTTACACCAACCCTAAGCCTAAATGTACCACTAACCCTAACACAAACCCTAACCCTAAACCTAATGCTTACACCAACCCTATCCCTAAATATAAAAATCACCCTCACCCTAACCCTAACCCTAATGCTTACACCAAACCTAATCGGAACACAAACCCTAACCCTAACACAAACCCTAACCTTAACCCTAAACCTAATGCTTACACCAACCCTAACCCTAACCCTCACTCTCACCCTCACACTAACCCTAATCCTAAACCTAACCCAAACGCTAACCCGAACACTAACACTAATGCTTAAACCAACTCTAACACTAATCCTTACCCAAACCCTAACCCTAACTCTAACATAAACTCTTACCCTAATTCTAACCCTAACCCTAACCATAAACCTATCTGGAACCAAACCCCAACCGTAGCTCAAATGCTTACACCAACCCTAACCCTAACCCAAACACTCCATAACTCTAACACTAACCCTAACCCTAACCCTAAAACTCACTCTCACCCTAACACTAACCCTAATGCTTACAGCAACCCTAACCCTAACACAAACCCTAACCTTAACCCTAAGCCTAATGCTTACACCAACCCTAATCCTAACCCCACCCTAACACTAACACAAACCCTAACACTAATCCTAACCCTAAACGCAATGGTTACACCAACCTTAACCCTAATACTCACCCTCACCCTAAACCTAACCCTAAACCTAATCATAACCCTAACACTAACTCTAAACCGAATCCTAACACAAAACCTAACCCTAACACTAACACTACCTAAATCCAACTCAAACCCTAACCCTAACCCAAAACTTAAGACAAACCCTGGCAGTACACCTAACCCCAACTGTAAATCAAATGCTTACACCATACTAACCATAACCCTAACACTCTTGAACCCTAATCAACCTGGAAACAACACCAACCGTAACCAAATGCTTACACCAACACTACCCCTATCCCAAACACTCACTAACACCAACACAAAACCTAATTCTAAACCTAACACTAACCCGAACCATAAACACAACCCTATCCCTAACCCTAACACAAGCACTAACTCAAACCCTAAACCTAATACTTATACAAACCCTAACTCTAAGCCTAATCCTAACCCTAACCCTAACACTAATCCTAACCCTAACTCTAACCCTAACACAAACCCTAAACCTAACCCTAACCCTAACACCAATCCTAACCCTAACTCTAACCCTAACACAAACCCTAAACCTAACCCTAACCTTAACACAAACCCTAATGCTTACACAAACCCTAACCTTAACCCTAACCCTAACCCTAACACAAACCCTAATGCTTACACCAACGCTAACCCTAACCCAAACATTCCCAAAGTCTAACACAACCCTAACCCTAACACCAACGGCAACACAAACCCGAACCATAACCATAACCCTAATGCTTACACCAACTCTACCCCTAAAAGTAATACGACCCTAACACAAACCAGAACCCTAATCCTAACCCTAAAATTAACCCTAAACCTATCTGGAACCC
This sequence comes from Ochotona princeps, assembly GCF_030435755.1. NCBI lineage: Eukaryota > Metazoa > Chordata > Mammalia > Lagomorpha > Ochotonidae > Ochotona > Ochotona princeps. The sequence continues at coordinate 42,063,661 of NC_080851.1, forward strand.
TAACCCCAACCATAATCCAAATGATTACACCAACATTAACCCTAAACCTAATCCTAACCCTAAACACAATACTTACACCAACCCTAACCCTAAAGCTAACCCTAACACAAACCCTAACCCTAACCCTAACCCTAACCCTAACCCTAACACAAACCCTAACGTTAACACTAACCCTAACTCTAAACCTAATGCTTACACTAACCCTAACCCTAAACCTAATGCTTTACTAAACCTAACCCTAACCCTAGCACAAACCCTAACTCTAACCATAACCCTAACCCTAATGCTTACAACAACCCTAACCCAAACTCTAACCCTAACCCTAACTCAAACCTTAACCCTAACCCTTGCCCTAACCCTAACATTAACCCTAAACCAACCTGGAACCCTAACTCCAACCGTAATCCAAATGATTATACCAACCCAAAACCTAACCCAAACACATTCTAACCCTAAGCCTAACCCTAACACTAACAAAAACCCTAACCCTAACCCTAAAACTAATGCTTACACCAACCCTAACCCTAAACCTAAACATCACCATCACCCTAACCCGAACCAACAGAAACCCTAACCCTAACACCTACCCTAACCCTATGCTTACAGCCACACCAACCCTAACCCAATCCTAAACCTAACACAAACCCCAATTCTAACCCTAAACCTAATGCTTACACCAACCCTAACCCTAAAACTAAACCTCACCCTCACCCTAACCCTAACAGAAACCCTAATCCCAAACCTAAACCTAACCCTAACCCCTAACCCTAACCCTAACCCTCACCCTCACCCATACCCTCACCCTCACCCTCACCCTCACCCTAAACCTAACCCTAGCCCTAACACTACCCCTAACACAAACCATAGCCCTAACCCTAAAGATAATTCCAGCTCAAACCATAATCCTAAACCTAACACTTACTGAAATGCTTACACCAACCCTAAACCTAAACCTTATCCAAACCCTAATCCTAACTAATGACACTTAACGATAACCATATCCCTAAACCTAATGCTTATACTAACCCTAACACTAAACCTAACCCTACCGCTAACCCTAAAACTAACTCAAACCCTAACACTAACCCTATCCCTAATGCTAACATCAGCCCTAACTCTAACCCTAACCCTAAAACTAACCCTAACACAAACCCTAACCCTAACCCTAACACAAACACTAATGTTTACACCAAACCTAACCCTAACCCTAAACCTAACCCTAACACGAACCAGAACCCTAATCCTAACCCTAAAATTAACCCTAAACCTATCTGGAATCCCTAACACCAAATGTAACAAATGATTACAACAACACTAACCCTAAACCTAATCTTAACCCTAAACCCAATACTAACACCAACCCTAACCCTAAAGCTAACCCTAACCCGGATAGAAACCCTAACCCTAACACTAATTCTAACAATAGCACTAACACTCATGCTTACACCAACCCTAACACAATCTCTAACCCTAACCCTAACACTCACCCTAACACAAACACTAAAGTTAACACTAACCCTAACCTTAAACCTAAAGCTTACACTAACCCTAACACTAACCCTAACCCTAAAACTAAACCTAATGCTTTACTAACCCTAACCCTAACACAATCCCTAAACCTAATCCTAAGCCCTAACCCTAACATTAACCCTAAACCTGCCTGGAAGCCTAACCCCTACCGTAAGCCAAATGATTACACCAACCCTAACCATAACTCTAACCCAAAAACACTCTAACCCTAAGCCTAACACTCACCCTAACACAATCTCTAACCCTAACACTAAACCTAATGCTTACACCAAGCCTAAACCTAAACCTAAACCTCACCCTCACCGTAACACTAACCCTAACAGAAACCCGAACTCTAACTCTAACTGTAACCTTAATGCTTACAACAACACTAACCCTAACCCAACCATAACCCTAACACAAACCCTAACCCTAACCTTAAACCTAGGATTACACCAACCATAACCCTAAACCTAAAACTGACCCTCATCCTAACCTTAACCCTAACAGAAACCATAACCCTAAACCTTAACCCTAGCCCTAATGCTTACACCAAACCTAACCCTAATCCCAACCAAACCCTAACACAAACGCTAACCCTAACCCTAAACCTAATCCTTACACAAAACCTAACCCTAACCCTCACTCTCACCCAGACGCTAATCCTAACCCTAAACCTAACACTAACCCTATCCCTAACACTAACACAAATTCTAACCCAAACCCTAAACACTTGCACCAACCCAAACCCTAACCCTAACCCTAACCTTAACCAAACACTAACACAAACTCTAACCCCAACATTAACCCTAAACCTACCTGGAACCCTAACCCCAACCATAATCCAAATGATTACATCAATTCTAACCCTAACCCTAACCCTTACCCTAACACTAACCCCAACCGTAACCCAAATGCTTACACCAACACGAACCCTAACCCTAACACTCTCTGATCCTAACCCTAACCCTAACCCGAACCCTAACCCTATTACTAATCTAACACAAACTGTAACCATAATCCTAAACCTAATATTTACACCAAACCTAACCCTAAGCCTAACACTAACAATAACCCTAACACAATCCCTAACCCTATTTTTAACCCTAAACCTACCTGGAACCCTAACCCCAACGTAATCCAAATAATTACACCATTCGCAACCATAACCCTAACCCTTACACTCTCTAACCCTAACCCGAACCCAAACACAAACCCTAACCTCAACACTAAAACTAATGCTTACACCAACACTAACCATAACCCTAACACTAACCCTTACACCAACCCTACCGGTAACCCTAACCCAAAAACTCTCTAACCCTAAGCCTAGCCCTAACCCTAACACAAACACTAACCCTAACCATAACCCTAACCCTAAGCTTACACCAACCCTAACCCTCACTCTAACCCTAACCCAAACACAAAAACTAACCCTAAAACTAACCCTAACCCTAACATTAAGCCTAAACCTACCTGGAACGCTAAGCCCAACTGTAATCCAAATGATTACATCAACCCTAACTCTAACCATAACCCTAACACTCTCTAATCCTAAGCCTAACCCTAACTCTAACACAAACCCTAACCATAACCCTAAACCTAATGCTTACACCAACACTAACTCTAACACCATCCCTAACCTTAACACAAAGCCAAACCTTAACCCTAAACCTAATGCTTACATCAACTCTAACCCTAACCCTAAATCTCACCCTCACACTAAACCTAAACCTAATCCTAACCCTAAGCCTAATGGCTACACCAACCCTAACCCAAACCCTCACCCTCTCCCCAACCATAAAACTTACACTAAACCTAATCCTAACCCTAACCCTAACCCTAACTCTAACCAGAATTCTAACACAAAACCTAACCCTAACGCTAACACTCCCTAACTCCAACTCAAACCCTAAACCTAACTCGAACCTTAACACAAACCCTAACACTAAATCTAACCCAAACCGTAACCCAAATGTTTACACCAATACTAACCCTAACCATAACACTTTCTAACCTTAACCTACTTGGAACCAAATACCAACCGTACCCAAATGCTTACACCAACATTAACCCTATCCCAAATACTTCTTTACTCTTACACAAACCCAAATCCTAACCCTAACCATAACATGAACCCGAAACCAAACCCTATCCCTAACCCTAACACAAACACTAACCCTAACACTAAACATAATACTTACACCAAACCTAACCCTAACCCTAATCCTGACCCTAATGAAAACACTAACCTTTACCCTAACACAAACCCTAACACAAACCCTAATGCATACACCAACCCTAACCCTGACACAAACCCTAACCATAACCGTAACCATAACCCTAATGCTTACACCAAAACTAACCCTAAAACTAAACCTAACCCTAACCCTAACACAAGCCAGAACTCTAATCCTAAACCTAACATTAACCCTAAACCTACTTTGAACTCTAACCCCAACCATAATCCAAATGATTACACCAATATTAACCCTAAACCGAATCCTAACCCTAAACCCAATACTTACACTAACCCTAACACTAAAACTAACCCTTGTCGGACCATAACCCTAACCCTAACAATAACCCTAACCCTAACCCTAACATTATTGCTTACACCAACACTAACACAAAGCCTAACCCTAACTCTAATACAAACCCTAACGTTAACACTAACCCTAAACCTAAACGTAATGCTTACACTAACTTTAACCCTAACCGTAACCCTAAACCTAATGCTTCACTAACCCTAACACTAACCCTAACACAAACGCTAACTCTAACCGTAACCCTAACCCTAATGCTTACACCAACCTTAACCCTCATTCTAACCCTAACCCTAACACAAATCCTAACCATAACCCTAGCCCTAACCCTAACACTAACCCTAAACCAATCTGGAACCCTAACCCCTACCGCAATCCAAATGATTATACCAACCCTAAACCTAACCTTAACCCAAAAACTCTCTGACACTAAGCCTAACTCAAACTCTAATACAAACAATAAACCTAACCCTAAACCTAATGCATACACCAAGAAAAACCCTAAACCTAAACCTCACCCTCACCCTAAACCTAACCCTAACAGAAACCCTAACCCTAAACCTAACCCTAACCCTAACCCTAATGCTTACACCAACACTAACCCTAACACAAACGTAACCTTAACACTAACCCTAATCCTAACCATAAACCTAATGCTTACACCAACCATAACTCTAACCCTAAACCTCACTTTCATCCTACCCTAACACAAATCCTAACTGTAACCCTAACCATAAACCTAAAGCTTACACCAACCTTAACCCTCACTCTAACCCTAACCCTAGCACAAATCCTAACCCTAACCCTAGCCCTAAACCTAACATTAAGCCTAAACCAACCTGGAACTCTAACCCCAACCGTAATCCAAATGATTACACCAAACCTAAACCTAACCTTAACCCAAAAACTCTCTGACCCTAAGCCTAACTCAAACTCTAACACAAACAATAACCATAAACCTAAACCTATGCTTACACCAACCCTAACCCTAAACCTAAACCACACCCTCACCCTAAACCTAACACTAACAGAAACCCTAACCCTAACCCTAACCCTAACCTTATGCTTACACCAACACTAACCCTAACACAAACGTAACCCTAACAAAAATCCTAACCCTAACCCTAAACCTAATGCTTAACCAACCATAACCCTAACCTAAACCTCACTTTCACCCTAACCCTAACAGAAACCCTAACCTTACCCGAACCCTAACACTAATATTTACACCAACCCTAAACCTAACCCCACCATAAACCTAACACAAACCCTAACCCTAACCCTAACCGTAAACCCAATGCTGTCACCAACTCTAATACTAACGCTCATTCTCACCCTCACCCTAACCCTAAACCTAACCAAATCCCTAACCCTAACACTAACACTAATGCTTGCACCAACAGTAACACTAACCCTTACCCAAACGCTTACACTAACTCTAACACAAACCATAACCCTAACTTGGACCCTAACCCTAACCCTAAACCTAAACCTGCCTGAAACGAAACCTCAACAGTAACTCAAATGCTTACACCATCCCTAACCCTAACCCAGACACTCCGTAACTCTAACACTAACCCTAATCCTAACACTCTCTAACCCTAACCCTAAACCTAACCCGAACCCAAACACTATCCCCAACTTAACAGAAATTCTAACCCTAATACTAAACCTAATACTTACACCAACACTAACCCTAAACCTAACCCTAAACATAACCCTAACCCTAACACAAACCCTAACCCTAACATTAACCCTAAACCTAACTAAACCGAAATCCAACTTTAACCCAATAGATTACCCCAACCCGAACCCTAACCCTAAACCTAAACCTAATACTCACACCAACCCTAACCCTAAAACTAACATTAATCCGTACCGTAAACCTAACACTAACACTAATCCTAAACCTAACACTAACCCTAATGCTTACACCAACCCTAACACAAACAATAACCCTAACCCTAACCCTAACACAAACCCTAACTCTAACACTAACCCTAATCCTAACGTAACCCTAACCCTAATGCTTACACCAACCAAAACCCTAACCCTAACTCTAACCATAACACAAGCCCTAACCCTAATCCTAACCCTAACATTAACCCTAAACCTACCTGGAATCTTATCCAGAACAGTAATCCAAAAGATTACACCAAACCTAAAACTAATCCTTATCCTAACACTCTCTAACCCAAAGCCTAACCCTCACCCTAACCCTAAAGCTAACCCTGACAACACCCTAACCCTAACCCTTAACTAACCCTAATACTACACAACCCTAAACCTAACCCTCCCCCTAAACCTAGCAATAACCCTAACGATCACTCTAACCATAACCCTAACACTAATCATAACACTAACCCTAACACAAACCCTAACCCTAACTCTAAACCTAATGCCTACAAAACTCTAAACCTAACACTAAACCTAACCCTCACCCTCACCCTAACACTAACACTAATTATTAAACCAACCCTAAACCTAACCTTATCCAAACCCTATCCATAAACCATAACACCTAACCCTAACCATATTCCTAACCCTAATGCTTACACAAACCCTAACACTAAACCAAAAACTTACCCTACCCTAACCCTAAATCTAACCCTAAAACCAAGCCTAAACCTAATCTTCACCCTCATCCGAAGCCTAATATTAAACCTAATTGTAACCCTATACCTAATTCTCACCTTAAGGCTAATCATAACCTTAACCATAACTGTAACACTAATCCTAACCCTAACACTAACCATAACCCTAATCCTAATATTGACACCAACTCTAACCCTTACAGTAATCATAATCCAAAACTAACTCTAACACAAACACTAACCCTAAACCTAACCCTAATGCTTACAACAACCTTAACCCTAAGCGTAACATGAACACTAAACCTAAACTTTACCCTAACCATAACCCTAACACTCACCCTAACCCTAACCCTAACACTAACATTAACCCTTAATCACCTGGAAACATAACCCCAGGCATAACCCAAATGATTACACCAACCCTAACACTAACCCTAAATCTAACATTCTTTAACCCTAAGCCCACGCCTAACCCTAACACTAACCCTAACCCTAACCTTAAACCTAATGCTTACACCTCCATAACCCTAACCCTAAACTGCACCCTCACCCTAACCCTAACCCTAACAGAAACCCTAACCCTAAAAATAACCATAAAACTAACACTAAAGGTTAAACCAACCCTAAACCTAAAACCACCCTAACCCTAATGCAAACCCTAAACCTAACCCTAACCCTAAACCTGATGCAACACCAACCCTAACCCTAACGCTAACTCTAACCTAAACCTAACCCTAAACATAACCATAAACCCTAACCCTAACCCTAATAGTTACACCAACCCTAAACCTAACCCCACCCTAACACTAACACAAACTCTAACCCGGACCCTAACTGTAAACCTAATGCTTACACCAACCCTAACCCTAACCCGCACTCTCACCATCACCCTCGCCCCTAACCATAACCCTAAATCTAACACACACCCTAACCCTAACACTAACACTAATGCTTCCACCAATCTAACCTAAAACTGACCCTAACCCTAACCCTAACACAAACCAGAACCCTAATTGGAATCCTAACATTAACCCTAAACCTACCTGGAACCCTAACCCCAACCGTAATCTAAATGATTACAACAACATTAACCCTAAAACTAATCCTAACCCTAAACCCAATACTTACACCAAACCTAACCCTAAAGCTAAACCTAACCCTGTCCGAAACCCTAACATTAACACTATTGCTTACACCAACCCTAACACAAACCCTAACCCTAACCCTGATCCTAACCCTAACACTAACCCTAACACAAAACCTAACGTTAACACTAACCCTAACCCTAAAACTAATGCTTACAAAACCCTAACCATAAACCCTAACCCTAAACCTAATGCTTTACTAACCATAACCCTAACCCTAACACAAACCCTAACCCTAACCCTAACCCTAAACCTAATGCCAACAAAAACCCTAAACATTGCCCTAACCCTCACACTCACCCTAAACCTAACCCTAACCCTAACACTATCCCTAAAACAAACCATAGCCCTAGCCCTAAACATATTTCCAACTGAAACCCTAATTGTACCCTAACACTTACTGTAAAGCTTACACCAACCCTAAACCAAAACCTTATCCAACCCTAACCCTAACCCATAACACTCAACCATAATCATATCCCTAACCCTAATGCTTATACCAACCCTAACACTAAACCTAACCCTACCAGTAACCCTAATTCTAACACAAACCCTAACCATAACCCTATCCCTAATGCTTACATCAGCCCTAACTCTAAGCCTAAGCCTAACCCTAACCCTAACCCTAACACTAACACTAATACTAACACAAACCCTAACACAAACCCTAATGCTTACAAAAAACCTAACCCTAACCCTGAACTGAACCCTAACCGTAACACAAACCAGAACCCTAATCCTAATCCTAATATTAACCCTAAACCTAACCCCAAACGTACTCCAAATGATTACACCAACACTAACCCTAAACCTAATCCTAAGCCTAAATTCAATACTTACACCAAACCAAACCCTAAACCTAAACCTAACCCGGACCGTAACCCTAACCCTAACACTAATCCTAACCCTAATCCTAACACTCATGCTTACACCAAACCTAACACAATCCCTAACCCTAACCCTAACCCTCACCCTAACACAAACCCTAATGTTAACACTAACCCTAACCCGAAACCTAATGCATTCACTTACAATAACCCTAACCCTAAACCTGATGCTTTACTAACCCTAACCCTAACCCTAACACAATCCCTAACCCTAACCCTAGCCCTAACCCTAACATTAACCCTAACCCTACCTGGAACCCTATCCCCTACGTAATCCAAACGATTACACCAACCCTAACCCTAACCCTAGCTGAAAAACACTCTAACCCTAAGCCTATCCCTCACCCTAACACAAATCTTAACCCTAATCCTAAACCTAATGCTTACACCAATCCTACCCCTAAACCTAAATCTCACCCTCACCCTAAGGCTAACCTTAACAGAAACCATAAACCTAACCCTAACCGTAACCCTAAACCTAGGCTTACACCAACCATAAATCTAACCCTAAAACGGACCCTCACCCTAACCCTAACTCTAACACAAACCCTAACCCTAACCCTAACCCTAACAGTAACACTAAAACCTACGCTTACACCAACCTTAAAAATAACGATTACCCAAACCCTAAACCTAAACCTAACATAATCCCTAACCCTATTTTAACCCTAACCCTAACCCTAAACCTACCTGGAACCTAACCACAACCATAACCCAAATGCTTATACCAACCCTAACCCTAACCCAATCACTCCGTAACTCTAACACTAACACTTATCCTAGCACTCTCCACCTAACCCTAACCCGAACATGAACACTAACCCTATCCCTAACCCTAACACAAATTCTAACACTAACCCTAAACCTAATACTTACACCAAACCTAACCCTAACCCTAACTCTAACCCAAAATCTAACCCCAACATTAACCCTAAACATAACTGGAACCCTAAACCCAACAGTAATTCAAATGATTACACCAATCCTAACCCTAACCCTAACCCTAACCCTAACACTAAACCTAATATTTACACCAACTCTAACGGTAAACCTAACCCTAACCTGGTCTGCAAACCTAAACCTAACACTAAGACGAACCCTAACCCTAACCCTAATGCTTACACCAACCATAACCCTAACACAAACCCTAACCCTAACCCTAACCCTAATATTATCCCTAGACCTACCTGGAACCCTAACCAACCCATAATCCAAATGATTACATCAACCCTAACCCTAACCCTAACATTTTATAACCCTAACACTCAACCTCACCCTAACCCTAACCATAACGTTAACCCTAAAACACACCCTAAACCAAATCCAAACACTAACTATTCTAACACAAACCCTAACCCTAATCTGAAACCTAACACAAACCCTAACACTAAACTTAAACCCAACCGTAACCCAAACGCTTACACCAACACTAACCCTAACTCTAACACTCTCTAGCCTTAAACCTAACCCTAACTCTAACCGGAAACTTAACACAAACCCTAACCCTAACCCTAATCCTAACCCTAACACTAACACTAAAACTAACACAACCACTAATGCTTACACCAACCCTAGCCCTAACCACACCCTAACCCTAATACAAATCTTAACCCTAACCCTAAACCTATTTGGAACCATAACCCAACATACCCCAAATGCTTATACCAACCCTAACAATTACCAAAACACATCCTAACTCTAACACTAACCTTAACCATAACCACAATCCTGACACGAACCCTAACCCTAATGCTTACACCAAAACTAAACCTAATCCCAACATAACCATAGCACAAACCCTAACCCTAACCCTAACCCTAAACCTAATCCTTACACCAACCCTAACCCTAACACTCAATCTCACCCTCAACCTAATCCTAACCCTAAACCCAACCCTAACCCTAACCTTAACAATAACACAAATCCTAACAGTAACAGTAGCACTAATAATTACACCAACCCTAACCCTAAATTTAACCCTAAATTTAACCCTAACACTAACCCTAATACTCCCTAACCAAACACTAAACCTAACTCAAACCCTAACACAAACCCCAAACATAACCCTAACCACAACCGTAACCCAAATGTTTACACCAATACTAACACTAACACTAACACTAACACTAACACTAACACTAAAACTCTCTAATCCTTACTTATCCCTAAACCTAACACAAACCCTAATCCTTTTCCTAACCCTAAATCAAAGCCCTAACCCTAAACCTAAACCTAATACTTACACAAACACTAACCCAAACCCTAAACTTCACCCTCAGCCTAACTCTAACCATAACCCTAATCCTAAGAATAACACAAACCCTGACCCTTTCCCTAACCCTAACACTAATGCTTACACCAACCCTAAACCTAACCCTAACACAAACAATAACATTAATCCTAACCCTAACTCAAACCCATAACACTTAACCATAATCATATCCCTCACCCTAATGCTTATACGAACCCTAACACTAAACCTAACCCTATCGCTAACCCTAACCCTAACACAAACCCTAAACCTAAACCTATCCCTAATGCTTACATCAGCCCTAGCTCTAACCCTAACCCAAACCCTAACCCTAACACTTCCCTAACACTAACCATAACCCTAACACAAACCCTAATGTTTACACCAACCCTAACCCTAACCCTAAACCTAACCCTAATCCTAACCCTAACCCAAATGCTTACACGAAACCTAACCCTAACCCTAACACTAACCCTAACCGTAACACAAACCGGAACGCTAATCCTAACCCTAACATTAATCCTAAACCTATCTGGAACCCTAACTCCAAACGTAGTCCAGAAATTTACACCAACACTAACCCTAAACCTAATCCTAACACTAAACTCAATATTACCACCAACCCAAAACCTAAACCTAACCCTAACACGGACCGTAACCCTAACCCTAACACTAATAATCACCCTAATACTAACACTCATGCTTACACCAACCCTAACACAATCCTTTACCCTAACCCTAACCCTAACACAAATCCTAACGTTAACACTAACCCTATCAATAAACCTAATGCTGACACTTACCCACCTTAACAATAAACCTAATGCTTTACTAACCCTAACCCCAACCCTAACACAATCCCTAACCCTAGCAATAACCCTAACATTAACCCTAAACCTACCTGGAACCCAAACCCCAAACGTAATCCAAATGATTACACCAACCCTCACTCTAATCCTAGCCCAAAAACACTCTAACCCTAAGCCTAACCCTCACCCTAACACAAAACTTAACCGTAATCCTAAACCTAATGCTTACTCCAACCCTAACCCTAAACCTAAACCTCACCCTTAACCTATCACTAACCTTAACAAAAACCCTAACCCTAACCCTAACCGTAACCCTAATGCTTACACCAACCATAACCCTAACCCAACCCTAACCCTAACACAATCCCTAACCCTAACACTAAATCTAGGCTTACACCAACCATAACCCTAAACCTAAAACTGATCCTCACCCTAACCCTAACCCTAACAGAAACCCAAACCCTAACCCTAACCCAAACCCTAATGCTTACACCAACACTAAACCTAATCCCACCCTAACCCTAACAAAACCTAACCCTAATCGTAACCCTAAACCTAACCCTAACCCTAACACTAAAACTAATGCTTACACCAACCTTAAACCTAACGATTACCCAAACCCTAAACCTAACCCTTACCCAAACCCTAACCCTACTTTAACGCTAACACTAACCCTAAACCTACCTGGAACCAAACCACAACCGTAACCCAAATGCTTACACCAACCCTAACCCTAACCCAAACACTCCGTAACTCTAACACTAACCCTTACCGTAACACTCTCTAACTCTAACAGTAACGCGAACCTGAACACTAACCCTATCCCTAACCCTAACACAAATTCTAACCCTAACCCTAAACCTAATACTTACACCAACCGTAACCTTAACCCAAACCGTAACCCAAACTCTATCCCCAATATTAACCCTAAACCTACCTGGAACACTAACCCCCACCATAATCCAAATGATTACACCAATCCTAACCCTAACCCGAATTCTAACCCTAAACCTGATATTTACACCAACTCTAACCCTAAATTAAATCCTAACCCGAACCGCAAACCTAAACCTAACACTAAGCCTAACCCTAACTATCATACTTACAACAACCCTAACACAAACAATAACCATAACCCTAACCCTCACACAAACCCTAACACTAACACTAATCCAAATCCTAACCTTTTCCCTAACCCTATTGCTTACACCAACCCTAACCCTAACCTTAACTGTAACCCTAACAAAAATCCCAACCCTAATACTAACCCTAACATCAACCCTAAACTACCTGGAATCCTAACTCCAACTGTAGTCCAAATGATTACAACAACCCTAACTCTAACCCTAAACCTAAAACTGTCTAAACCTAAGCCTAACCTTCACCCTAACAATAAACCTAATCCTAACACAAACCCTTACACTAACCCTAAACCTAATCCTAATGCTTACACCAACCATAACCCTAACCCTAAATCTAACCCTCACCCTAACCCTAACAGAAACCTTAACCTTAACCCTAACCCCAATATTATCCCTAAACCTAACCCTAACCCTAACACCACCCATAATTCAAATGATTACACCAACCCTAACCCTAAACCTACCACTCTCTAACCCTAACCCTCAACCTCACCCTAACCCTAACCATAACCATAACCTTAACCCTAACCCAAACCCTAATGCTTACATCAACCCTAACTCTAACCCCACTCTAACACTAACAAAACCCTAACAATAACCCTAACCCTCAACCTAATGCTTACACCAGCCATAACCCTAACTCTATCCCTAAACCTAACCCTAACCCTAACCCTAACACTTACACCAATGCTTACACCAACCTAAAACAAACATTAGGCAAACCGTAACCCTAACCCTGACACAAACACTAACCCTAACCCAAAACCTAACCTTAATGCTTACACCAACCCAAACCCTAACCCTAACCCTAACAATACTACAAACCCTAACCTTAACCCTAACCCTAACGTTAACCCTAAACCTAACTGGAATCCTAACCCGAACCGTAATCCAAATGATTACAGCAACCCTAACCCTACCCCTTACCAAAACACTCTCTAACCCTAAGACTAATGATCAAACTTACCCTAGCACTAACACAAACCCTAACCCTAACCCTAATGCTTACACCAACCCAAACCAACACCTTAAGTCAAACCCTAACCCAAACAATTACCCTAACATTAACCCTAAACCTAACCATAAACCTAAACCTAATGCTCACAACAACCCTAACCCAAAACCTAACCGTCTCCCTCACCCTAACCTTAACCCTAAACCTAACAATAACACTAACCCTTACACAGACACTAATGTTTACCCCAACCCTAAACCTAACACTTACACAACCGAAGCTGAATCCTAACACAAAACCTAACCCTAACCCTAACACTCCCTAATTCTATCACAAACCCCAACCCTAACCCGAACCCTAACACAAACACTAACCCTAACACTAACACCAACCGCAACACAAATGCTTACACCAACCCTAATCCTAACCTTAACACTCTCTAACCCTAACACTAACCTTAAGCCTAACCCAAAACCTAACCCTATCCCTAAACATAACAAAAATACTAACCCTAACCCTAAACCTAATACACCAACCCTAACCCTAACAATAACCCAAACACAAACCTTAATCCTAACCCTAACCCTAAACCTAATGCTTACACTACCCCTAACCCTAACCCTAAACCTAACGATAACACTAATCCTTACCCTAACACTAACCGTAATTCTAACCCTAATGCTTACAAAAACCCTAACCCTAACAATAATCTAACCGTAACCGTAACCCTAACACTAATCCTTACACCAACCTTAACCATAAAATTAACCCTAACCCTAACACAAACCAGCACCCTAATGCTAAACCTAACATTAACCCTAAACCTACCTGGAACCCTAACCCGAACCGTAATCCAAATGATTATGCCAACATTAATTGTAAACCTAATCCTAACCCTAAACCCAATACTAACACCAATCCTAACCCTAAAGCTAACCCTAACCCGGACCGTACCCTAACCCTAACAGTAACCCTAACCCTAACACTAATGCTTACACCACCCCTAACAAAAACCCTAACCCTAAACCTAACCATAACACAGACCCTAACGTTAAAACTAACCCTATCCCTAAACCAAATGCTTACACCAACCCTAACCCTAAAGCTAAAACTCACCCTCACCCTAACCCTAACATTAACCCTAATGCTTACACTAACCGTAACCCTAACACCAACCCTAACCTTAACACAAACCGAAACCCTAACCCTAAACCTGATGCTTACACCAACTTTAACCCTAACCCTAAACCTCACCCTCACGCTAAACCTAACCCTAACAGAAACCATCACCCTAATCCTAACCCTAACACTAATGCTTACACAAACCCTAAACCTAACCTTACCATAACCTTAACAAAAACCCTAATCCTAATCCTAACCCTAAACCTAATGCTTACACCAACCATAACCCTTACCTTCACCCTCTCCTCACAATAATTCTAAACCTAAAATTAACCTAATCCTAACCCTCACTCTAACCAGAATTCTAATACAAAACCTAACCCTAACCCTAACAATCCCTAACTATAACTCAACACCTAACCCTAACACGAACCTTAACACAAAACCTAACACTAACCTTAACCCAAACCGTAAACTAAATGCTTACACCAATACTAACCCTAACCATAACAATCTCTAATCCTAACCTACTTGGAACCAAACACCAACCATAACCCAAATGCTTACACCAACCCTAACCCTAACCTGAACCCGAAACCTAAACCTATTCCTAACACTAACACAAACACTAACCCTAAACCTAAACCTAATACTTACACCAACCCTAACCCAGCCTAACCCTAAACCTAACGCTAAAACTAACTCTAACCCTAAACATAACCGTAACCATAACACAAACCCTAATTCTTACACCAACCCTAACCCTACACCTAACTCTCACCCAGACCGTAACCCTAACCATAATGCTTACACCAACACAAACCCTAAAACTAACGCTAATCCTAACACAAACCAGCACCCTAATCCTAACCCTAACATTAACCGTAAACCTACCTGGAACACTAACCACAACCCTAATTGAAATGATTACATCAACATTAACCCTAAACCGAATCCTAACCCTAAACCCAATGCTTACACCAAACCTAACCCTAAAGCTAACACTAACCTTGACCCTAACCCTAACCCTAACAATAACCCTCACCCTAACACTAATGCTTACACCAACCCTAACACAAACCCTAACCCTAACCCTAACCCTAACTGTAACCCTAAAAAAACACTAACGTTAACACTAACCCTAACCCTAAACCTAATGCTTTACTAACCCTAACCCTAACCCTAACTCAAACCGTAACTCTAACCGTAACCCTAACCCTAATGCTTACACCAACCCTAACCCTCACTCTAACCCTACTCCTAACACAAATCCTAACTCTAACCCTAACCCTAACACAAACCCTAACACTAACATTAACCCTAAACGTAACTGGAACACTAACTCCAACTTTAATCCAATAGATTACACCAACACGAACCCTAACCCTAACCCTAACCCTAAACCTAATACTTATACCAAACCTAACTCTAAACCAAACACTAACCCGTACCGTAACCCTATACCCTAACAATAACCCTAACCCTAACCCTAATTCTTACACCAGCCCTAACACAAACAATAACCCTAACCCTAACCCTAACACAAAACCTAACCCTAACACAAACCCTAATCCTAACGTAACCCTAACCCTAATGTTTACACCAACCCTAACCCTAACCCTAACTACAACCCTAGCACTAACCATAACCCTAACCCTAAACCTATCAGGACCAAACGCCAACTGTAACTCAAATGCTTACACCAATCCTAACCTTAATACTAACCCTAACATTAACCCTAAACCTACCTGGAATACAAACCTGAATCGTAATATAAATGATTACACCAACCATAACCCTAATCCTTACCCAAACACTCTCTAACCCAAAGCCTAACCCTCACCTTAACAATAAAGCTAACCCTAACAAAAACCCTAACTCTAACCCTAAACTTAACTTTAATACTTACACCAACCCTAAACCGAACCCCACCCTAACCTTAACACAAACCATAACCCTAAGTCCTATGCTTACACCAACCCCAACCCTAACCCTCAATCTGACCCTCACCCTAACCCTAACCCTAAACCTATCCCAAACACTGACCCTAACACTAATACTAATGCTTACACCAACGCTATCACTAACCCTTAACCGAACCCTAACTCTAACCCTAACACAAACCCTAACCCTATCTCTAACCCTAAACCTAACCCTAGACCTACCTGGAACCAACTTCAACCGTAACTCAAACGCTTACACCAACCCTAACCCTAACCCAAACACTACGTAACTCTATCACTAACCCTAAACCTAACACTTTCTAAAGCTAACCCTAATCCTAACTCGAACACTAACCCTATCCCTAACTCTAACACAAATTCTAAACCTAATACTAACACCAACCCTTACCCTAACCCTAACCCTAATCCTAACCCTAACTCTAACCCTAACACAAACCCTAACCCTAACATTAACCCTAAACCTAACTGGAACCCTAACTCCACCCTTAATCCAATAGGTTACACCAACCCGAACCCAAATCCAAACCCTAACCCTAAACCTAATACACCAACAGTAATCCTAAACCTAAGACTAACCCGCACCATAACCCTAAACCTAACACAAAACCTAACCATAACCCTAACCCTAATGCTTACACCAACCATAACCCTCACTCTAACCCTAACACTAACACAAACCTTAACTTAACCCTAACCCTACCATTAATCCTAAACCTACCTAGAACCCTAACCTCAACCGTAATCCAAATGATAACACCCACCCTAACCTTAATCCTAACCCAAACACTCTCTAAACCTAAGCCTAACCCTAATCCTAACAAAAACCCTAACCCTTAACCTAACCCTAATGCTTACACCAACCCTAACCCGAACCCTAAACCTCACCCTTTCCCTAACCCTAACCCTGACTGAAACCCTAACCCTAACTCAAACAATAATGCTTACAACAACCCTAACCCTAATTCTAACCCTAACCCTAACATTAACCCTAAACCTACCTGGAACTCTATCCCGAACCGTAATCCAAAAGATTACAACAACCGTAACCATAACTCTTAAGCTAACACTCTCTAACTCTAAGCCTTACCCTAACCCTAACCTTTACAAAAACAATAACACTAATCTTAAAACTATTGCTTACTCCAACCCTAACCTAAACTTCACCCTAACACTCACCCTAACCTTAACCTAACCCTAACCCTAACCCTAATCCTAACCATAAGTCCTATGCTTACACCAACCCAAACTTAACCATTACCCAAACCGTAATCCAACACAAATCCTAACCCTAAACCTAAACCTAATCTAACACCAACCCTACCCTAACGCTAACACTAACCCTAACACAAACCCTAACCTTAAGGATAACTCTAACATTAAACATAAACCGAGCTGGAATCCTAACCCCAACCGTTATCCAAATGATTACACAAAACCGAACCCTAACAGATACCCTAACACTCTGTAACCCTAAGCCTAATCATAAACCGAAACCCTAAATCTAACACTAACACTAACCCAAACACAAACCCTAACCGTAACCCTAAACCTAACCCGAACCCAGACCCTATCCCCAACCTAACACAAACTCTAACCCTAACCCTAAACCTAATTGTTACACCAACCCGAACCCTCACCCTAACCATAACATAGACCTAATACATACACCAACCCTAAACCTAAACCTAACACTAACCCGTGCCGTAACCCTAACCCTAACACATACCCTAATCCTAACCCTAATCCTAATCCTAACGTCATCCTAAACCTAATGCTTAGACCAACCTTAACGCTAACCCTAACTCTAACCCTAACACAAACCCTAACCCTAAACCTAACACTAACATTAACCCTAAACCTACTTGAAATCCTAACCCGAACAGTAATCCAAATGATTACACCAAACCTAACCCTAATCCTTACCCTAAAACTCTCTAATCCAAAGCCTAACCCTCACCCTAACCCTAAAGCTAACCCTAACACACACCCTAACACTAACCCTAAACCTAATACTTACACCAACCCTAAATCTAAACCTCCCCTTAAACCTAGCAATAACCCTAACCATTAATCTAACCATAACCCTAACACTAACCCTAACACAAACCATAACCCTAACTCTAAACCTAATGCCTACAAAAACTCTAACCCTAACCCTAAATCTAACCCTCACCCTCACCCTAACCCTAACCTAACCCTTACACTATCCCTAACACAAACCCTAACCCTAACCCTAACCCTAACACTATCCCTAACACAAACAACAACCCTGACTCTAAACATAATTCCAACACAAACCCTAACCGTAATACTTACACCATCCCTAAACCTAACCCTCCCCCTAAACCTAGCAGTAACCCTAACCATCACTCTAACCATAACCCTAACACTAACCCTAACACTAACCCTAACACAAACCTTAACCCTAACTCTAAACCTAATGGCTACAAAAACTCTAACCTAACCCTAATCCTAACCCTCACCCTCACCCTAACCCTAACACTAATCCTTACACTATCCCTAACACAAACCCTAACCCTAACCCTAACACTATCCCTAACACAAACAATAACCCTAACCCTAAACATAATTCCAACACAAACCCTAATCCTAACAATAATACTTAGTATAATGCTTACAAAAACCCTAAACCTAACCCTTATTAAAACCCTATCCATAACGCATAACACCTAACCGTAACCATATCACTAACTCTAATGTTTACACCAAACCTAACACTAAACCAAACCCTCACCCTAACCCTAACCCTAACTGTAACCCTAAACCCAAGCCTAAACCTAACCCTCACCCTAACACTAAGCCTAACATTAAACCTAACTGTAACCCTATACCTAATTCTCACATTAAGGCTAATCATAACCCTAAGCCTAACTGTAACACTAACCCTAACCCAAATCCTGACCGTAACCCTAACCCTAATATTTACACCAAGTCTAACCCTTACAGTAATCATAACCCTAACTGTAACCCTAACACAAACCCTAACCCTAATCCTGATGCTTACACCAACACTCACCCTAAGCGTAACTCAAACACTAAACCTAACGTTTACCCTAACCCTAACCCTAACACTAACCCTAAACCTAAACCTAACCCTAACCCTAAAGCTAACACTAACACTAACGCTTACAACAACCCAAAACCTAACCCTTACCCAAACCTTAACGCTAACCTTAACACAAACTGTAACCCTAACCATAACCCTAACCCTACCTGGAACCGAAAACCCTACCGTTATCAAAATGCTTACACCCATCCTAACCCTAACCCAAACACTCCCTAACTCTAACACTAACCCTAACCCCAACCCTAACACAAACCCTAACCCTAATCTTAACCCTAACCCTAATGCTTACACCAACCCAAACCCTATCCCTAACACTAACCCTTAAACTAACACAAACCCTAACCCTTATCCTAACCCCAAACATAAGCCAAATGCTTACACCAACACTAACCCTTACCGTACACTCTCTAACCCTAACCTGAACACGAACCCGAACCCTAACTCTAATTCTGACCGTAACGCGAACTCTAACGCTGAACCCAAGTCTAAACCTACCCCTCAACCTAACCCTAAGCCTAACATTAAACCTAACACTAACCCTATACCTAATCCGGACCTTAAGCCTAATCATTACCCTAACCCTAACTCTAACACTAACCCTAACACTAACCCTGACCGTAACCCTAACACTAATGCTTACACCAAATCTAACCCTAACCATGATCATAACACTAATCCCAACCATAACACAAACCCTAACCCTAAACCTAACACAAACCTTAACACAAACCCTAACACTAAACCTAACACTCTCTAACCTGAACCCTTATCTTCTCCCTAAACCTAACACAATGCCTAAACCTAAATCTAACCCTAACACCAATGCTTACACCAACCCTAACCCTAAACCTAAACCTCACCCTAACCCTAACCATAAAACTAATGCTTACACCAACACTAAGCCTAACACTAGAGCTAATAGTAACCCTAACACAAACCCTAACCCTAACCCTAACCCTAACGCTTACAACAACCTTAACACTAACTCTAACCCTAACCCTAACACAAACACAAACCCTGACCCTAACAAAAACCCTCAATTAACCGTAAACCTACATGGAACCCTAACATCCAGCGTAACCCAAATGCTTACACCAACCAAAACCCTAACCCTAACACTCTCAACCTTAAGCCTAACCCTAACCCTAACACAAACCCTAACCCTAACACCAACACCAAAGCTTACAACAACCCAAACTGTAAACCTAAAACTAACACTAACACCAACACTAACCCTAACCCGAACCGTAACACAAACCCCAACCCTCACCCTAACCCCAACCGTAACCCAAATGCTTACACCAACACTAACCATATCTCTAAAACTTTCTAACCCTAAACCTATCCCTAACCCTAACCCAAACCCTAACCCTTTCCCTAACCCTAACACAAACCCTAACCCTATCCCTAAACCTAATACTTACACCAAACCTAACCCTAACCCTAAACCTCATCCTCACCCTAAACCTAAACCTAATCCTAACCATAACACAAGCCCTAACCTTTTCCCTAATCCTAACCCTAATGCTTACACCAACACTAACCCTAAAACTAACTCTAACCCTAACACAAAACCTAACCTTATCCCTACACTAACCCTAAGCCTTCTTGGAATCGTAACCACAACCATAACCCAAATGCTTACACCAAGCCTAACACTAACCCTTACTGCTCTAACCCTAACCCTAACACTAACACTAATACTTACACCAACACTAAACCTAACCCTTACCCAAACCCTAAACCTATCCCATAATACCTAACACCAACACTAACCCTAAACCTCCTGCTTACACCAATGCTAACCCTAACCCATAACACTCAACCTAACCCTAACCCTAATTATAACCCTATATCTAACCCTAAACCAAAGCCTAAACCTAACACTAACCTTAACTGTAAACCTAACCTTAAGCCTAATGCTTACACCAACCCTAAACCTAACGCTACCACTAACCCTAATGCTTACACCAACCCTAAACCTAACCCTACCCCTAAACCTAACAATAACCCTAACCATGAGCCTAACCATAACCCTAACACTATCCCTAACACTAACCCTAACCCTAACCCTAAACCTAATGCCTACATCAACCCTAACCCTAACCCTCACCCTCACCCTTACTCTAACCCTAATCCTAACCCTAACCCGAAACATAATGCCTACACAAACTCTAATCCTAACCCTAACACTAACTATAATGCTTACATAAACCCTAAACCGAACCCTAATCCAAACCCTTACCCTAACACATAACACCTAACCGTAACCCTATCCCTAACTTTAATGCTGACACCAACGTTAACACTAAACCTAACCTTCACCCTAACACCAAGCCTAAAATTAAACCTCACTGTAACCCTACATCTTATCCTTACCTTAAGCCTAATAATAAACCTAACCCTAACCGTAACACTAACCCTAACCCTAACCCTGACCGTAACTCTAACACTAATGCTTACACCAGCCCTAACCCTAACTCTAATCCTAACCCAAACCATAACCCTAAGCCTAACCCTAACACAAACCCTAACTCTAACCCTAACACTAATGCTTATGCCAATCCTAACCATAACATTAACCCTAACATTAAGCCTAAACCTTCCTGGTACAATAACCCCAAACGTAATCCAAATGATTACAATAACACTAACCCTAACACTAACACAAACTCTAACCCTAACCATAAACTTAACCCTAATGCTTTCACCAATCCTAACACTCACCCTAACCCTAACTCTAACACAAAACCTAACCCTAATACTAAACTAAACCCTAACCAGAACATTAACCCTATACCTACCCTGAACCCTAACCCCAACCGTAATCCAAATGATTACACCAACATTAACCCTAAACCGAATCCTAACCCTAAACCCAATACTTACACCAACCCTAACCATAAAGCTAAACCTAACCAGGACCGTAACCCAAACCCTAACATTAATCCTAACCCTAACCCTAACACTAATGCTTACACCAACCCTAAAACAAACCTTATCCCTAACCCTACCCTAAACCTAAAACAAACCCTAACGTTAACACTAACGCTCACTCTAAACCTAATGATTACACTAACCCTAACCCTAACCATAATCCTATAACTAATGCTTTACTAACCCTAACCCTAACACAAACCCTAACCCTAACCGTAACCCTAACCCTAATGCTTACACCAATTCTAACCCTCACTCTAACCCTAACCCGAACACAACTCCTAACCCTAACCCTAGACCTAACCCTAAGATTAACCCTAAACCAACCTGGATCCGTAACCGCAACCGTAATCCAAATGATTACACCAACCCTAACCATAACCCTAACCCAAAAGCTTTATAACCCTAAGCCTAACAAAAACCCTAACACAAACAAAAAACCTAACCCTAAACCTAATGCTTACACCAACCCTAACCCTAAACCTAAACCTCACCCTAACCCTAAACCTAACCCTAACAGAAACCCTAACCCTAACCCTAACCCTAATGCTTACACCAACACTAACCCTAACACAAACCCTAATCCTAACCCTAAACCTAATGCTTAACCAACCATAACCCTAACCCTAAACCTCACTTTCACCCTAAACCTAATACAAACCCAAATTCTACCCGTAACCCTAACCCTAATGCTTACACCAACCTTACCCCTCACTCTAACCCTAACCCTAACACAAATCCTAGCCCTAACCCTAGTCCTAACCCTAACATCAACCCTAAAACAACCTGGAACACTAACCCCAACGGTAATCCAAATGATCACACCAACCCTAAACCTAAACTTAACCCAAAAACTCTCTGACCCTAAGTCTAAATCAAACTCTAACACAAACAATAACCCTAACCCTAAACCTAATGCTTACACCAACCCTTACCCTAAAACTAAACGTCACCCTCACCCTAAAACTCACCATAACAAAAACCCTAACCCTAATTCTAACACTAATGCTTACAGCAACACTAACCCTAACCCAATCCTAACCCTAACACAAAACCTAATCCTAACCCTAAACCTAATGCTTAACCAACCATTAACCTAACCCTAAACCACTCTTTCACCCTAACCCTAAAGAAACCATAACCATAACCCTAACCCTAATTCTTACATCAAACTTAAACTTAACCCAACCCTAACCCTAACACAAACCCTAACCCTAACCCTAACTCAAATGCTTACACCAACCCTAACCCTAACCCAAACGCTCAGTAACTCTGACACTAACCAAAACCCTAATACTCTCTAACCCTAACCCTAAACCTAACCTGAACCCAAACCCTATCCCTAACCTAACACAAACTCCAACCATAACCCTAAACCTAATACTTACACCAACACTAACCCTAACCATAACTCTAAGCCTAACCCTAACCCTAACACTAACACAAACCCTAGCCCTAATAATAACCCTAAACCTCACTGGAACCCTAACTCCAAACTTCATCCAACAGATTACCCAAACACGAACCCTAACCCTTACCCTAAACCTAGACCTAATACATACACCAAACCTAACCCTAAACCTAACACTAACCCGTACCCTAACCCTAACCCTAACCCTAACACTAACCCTAATGATTACACCAACCCTAACATAAAAAATAAACCTAACCCTAACCCTAACACAAACCCTAACCCTAACAAAAACCCTAATCCTAACGTAACCTTAACCCTAATGTTTACATCAACCCTAACCCTAATATAACCCTAACCCTAATACAAACTCCACTTTAATCCTAACCCTAAACGTAACACTTACACCAACCCTAAACCTAACCCTTACCAAAACACTAACAAGAACCCTAACACAAAACCTAACCTTAACCCTAACACTATCTAAATCTAACCTAAACCCCAACTTTAGCCCGAACCCTAACAGAAACACTAACCCTAACCCTAACCCCAACCGTAACCTAGATGCTTACACCAACCCTAATCCTAACCCTAAAAGTTTCTAACCCTAACCCTAACACGAACCCTAACTCTCTCCATGAACCTAACACAAATCCTAACCCTTACCCTAAACATCTTACTTACAAGAACCCTAACCATAACACTAACACTAACACTAAGCCTAACACAAATCCTAACCCTAACTCTAACCCTAATGCTACACCAACCCTTACCCTAAAACTAAACCTCACCTTCACGTTAACCCGAACCCTAACCCTAACACTAAACCTAATGCTTTAACCAACCATAACCCTAGCCCAACCCTAAACCTAACACAAACCCTAACCCTAACCCTAAACCTAAAGCTTACACCAACCCTAACCCTAACTCTAAACCTCACTCTCACCCTAAACCTAACCCTAACAGAAACCCTAACCCTAACCCTAACCCTAATGCTTACACCAAACCTAACACTTATCCAGCCTAACCTTAACACAAACCCAATCCCTAACCTTAACCCTAAACATAATGCTTACACCAACGCTAACACTAACCCTCACCCTCACCGTCACCTTAACTCTAACCCAAAACCTAACCCTAAGCCTAACACTAACTCTAACGCAAACACCTACCCTAATCCTAACCCTTACATAAACCGTAACCTTAACCCTAAAACAATCCTAACCCTAACTCTTACCCTAACCCTAACAATAAACCTAAAGGGAACCAAACCACAACTGTAACCGAAATTCTTGCACCATACCTAACGCTAACATAACACTCTCTAAATCTAACACTAACCATAACCCTAACACTCTCTAACTGTAACCGTAACCCTAACCCTAACCCTAAACCGAACCCTAACATTAACCCTAACCCTAACACAAATTCTAACCCTAACCCTAAACCTAATACTTACACCAACCCTAACCCTAACCCTAAACCTAATATTTAACACCAACCCAAACCCTAACCCCACCCTAGACCTAACACAAACTCCACCCTAAACCTAACCCTAAAACTAATGCTTACACCAACCACAACTCTAAACCTCAACCTCTCCCTCATCCTAAACCTAACCCTAACCCTAACCCTAACCCTAACCCTAACACTAACACTAACACTAATACTTATACCAACCCTAAACCTACCCTTACCCAAACCCAAACCCTAAATCTAACACAAACCCTAACCCTAACACTAACCCTAACCCTAAACCTAATGCTTATACTAACCCTAACACAAACCCTAACCATAACCCTAACCCTAATGCTTACACCAACCCTAACCGTAAAACTAACCCTAACCTTAACACAACCCTAATCCTAACCCTAATTCTAAAATTAACCCTAAACCTACCTGGAAGCCTAAACCCAACCATAATCCAAATGATTCAAACAACCTTAACCAAAACCCTAACCCTAAAACTCACCCTCACCCTAACCATAACCCTAACATTATCCCTAACCCATACTCTAACCCTAATGCTTACATCAACCCTAACCGTAACCCCACCCTAACACTAACACAAAATCTAACCCAAAACCAAAACCTAATCATAATGCTTACACCAACCACAACTCTAAACCTCACCCTTTCCCTAACCCTAACCCTCACCTTCAACCTACCCTAACCCTAAAACTAACATTAATGCTTACACCAACCCTAAACTTCACCCTTACCCAAACCCTAACCCTAACACTAACACAAAACCTAAACCTAACCCTAACCCTAATACAAACCCTAACCTTAACCCTAACGCTAACACTAATGCTTACACCAATCCTAACACAAATCCTAACCCTAACTCTAACCCTAACCCTGAAACTAACCCTAAACCTAATGCTTACAATAACTAAAACCCTAACCTTAAACGCAACCAAATGCTTACACTAACCCTAACAATAACCCAAACTCTAACCCTAAACCTAACCCTAACCCTAACCCTAAACCTACATGGAACACTAAACCTAATGCTTACACCAACCCTAACACTCACTCTAACCCTAACCCTAACATTATCCCTATAACTTCCTGGAAACCTAACCCCAACCATAACCCAAATGATTACGCCAACCCTAACCATAACCCTATCCCTAGCACTCTCTAACCATAAGCCAAACCCTAACGCTAACACACACCCTAACTCTAACACTAAACCTAATGCTTACATCAACCCTAACCCTAACCAACACCCTCACACTCACCCTAACCCTAACCCTACACCTAACCCTAACCCAAACACTAACACTAATTCTTACACCAACACCAAAACTAACCCTTACCCAAACCCTAACCCTAGCCCTAATACAAACCATAACACTAGGCCTAACCGTAATGCTTACACCAACAGAAACCCTAAGCATAACCCTTACCCTAACATTAAAAGTAATCCTAACAAAAAAACTAACCCTAACACTAATACTCCCTAAATCTAAGACAAACTGCAACCCTAACACGAACCCTAACACAAACACTAAACCTAACCCAAACCCAAACCCTAACCCCAAACCAAACCCTAACCTTAACCATAACGCTAACAGAAATCCTAACCCTAACATTAACCCTAACCCTAACCCTAAACCTACCTAGAACCCTAACCCTAATCCTAATCCTAACAAAAACCAGAACCCTAATCCTAATCCTAACATTAACACTAAACCTACCTGGAACCCAACAAGAACCGTAATCCAAATGATTACACCAACCCTAACCCTAACTCTAACCATAACTGTAACCCTAACCCTAAACCCTAAACCTAATACTTACACCAACCCTAAAACTAAACCAATCCATAACCCAGACTGTAACCCTAACCATACCACTAACCCTAACCCTAAACCTTACCCTGATGCTTACACAAACACTAACACAAACCCTAACCCTAATCCTAACCCTAACACAAACATTAACCCTAACCGTATCACTAACCCTATTGCTTACACTAGCCCTAACATTAAAACTAAAACTAGCATGAACAATAAACATACCTGGATCCCTAATCCCACACGTAATCCAAATGATTAGATCAACCCTAACCCTAACACTAATAATCTCTAACCCTTATCCTAACGAAACCTAAACCTAACACAAACCATAACAATAACCCTAAACCTAATGCTTACACCAACCATAACTCTAACCCTAAACCTAACCCTCACCCTAACCATAAATCTAACAGAAACGAAAACCCTAACCCTAACCAGTACGCTTACGCCAACTCTAACGTTAACCCCAACCTAACGCTAACAGTAACCCTAACCCTAACCCTAAACCTAATGCTTACACCAACCCTAATCCTAATCCTCACCCTCACTCACACTCTAAACCTAACCCTAAATCTAACCCTAACCATAACCATAATACTAACCCTAACCCTAACACTTAACCCTAACTCTAAGCCTAACCCTAACGCTAACCCTAACACAAACCCTAACCCTAACCCTAAACCTAATGCTTCCAACAACCCTAACCCTAACTCAAACCACAACCCTAATCCTAACCCTAACACTAACCCTAAACCTAAAACTAATACTAACACCAACCCTAACCCTAAGACTAACCCTAACTCAGACAGTAACCCTAACCCTAACACTAACCCTAAACCTAACCCATACCTTAACCCTAACGCCCACACAAACCTTAACCCTAACACTAACCCTAACCCTAAACCTAATGCTTACACTAACCTTAATCCAAACCCTAACCCTAAACTTACTGCTTACACTAACACTAACAATAACCCTAACTCTAACCATAACTCTAATCCTAACACAAACCCTAACCCTATCCATAACCCTAACCCTAATGCTTACACCAACCCTAACCCTAACACTAAATTAACCATAAACCAAGATGGAACCCTAAACCCAACCGTAATCCACAAGATTACAACAACCCTAACCCTCACCCTAAACCTCACCCTCACCCAAACCATAACCCTAAGAGAAAGCAAAACCCTTACTCTAACCCTAATCACAACCCTAATGCTTAAACCAACCCTAACCCAAACCTCACACTAACCCTAACAGAAGCCCTAATCCTCACCCTAACTCTAACCCTAATGCTTACACGAATGCTAACACCAAACCTAACCCTAACAAAAACCCTAACACAAAAACTAACCCTAATACTAACCCTAAAACTTACACTAATCCTAACCCTAATGCTCTTGCCAACCTTAACCCTAATTTAAGTTACCCTAACCCAAACACTAACCCTAACCCTAAACCTAACAACAAACCTTAACCATAACATTAACCCTAACACAAACCCTAAACCTAACCCTAACTCTAACCCTAACACAAACCCTAACTGTAACCCTAACCCGAACATTAACCCTAAACCTACCTGGAATACTAACCCCAACCATAATCCAAAGAATTACACCAACCCTAACCCTTACCCTAACATTCTCTGACCCTAAACCAAACCATAACCCTAACCATAACCCTAAAACTAACACAAACCCTAACCCTAAACCTAATGCTTACACTAACTCTAACACAAACACTAAACCTAACCCTAACTCTAATGCTTAAACCAACCCTAACACAAGCCCTAACCCTAAGCCTAACCCTAAACCTAACACTAAACCTAACCCTAAAAATAATGCTTACACTAACCCTAACCCTACGCTTAACCCTAAACTTAATGCTTACACTAACCCTAACAATAACTATAACTCTAACCCTAACCCTAACCCTAACCCAAATCTAACACCAACGTTAATCCTCACTCTAACCCTAAGTTTAACACAAACCCTAATCCTAACTCTAACCTTTATGCTTACACCAACAAAAACCCTAAACCTAACCCTAACACTAACACTAATGCTAATCCTAACACAAAACATGAAAAAAACCCTAACACTAGCTAACTCAAAACAAACCCCAGACCGAACACGAACCCTAACACAATCCCTAACCCTAACCCTAACTCCAACTGTAAAACAAATACTACACCAACAAAAACCCTAACCCTAACCATCTCTAACCCTAACCCTAACATAACACTAACCTGAACCCTAACCCTATCCCTAACCCTAACACAAACCCTAACCCTAACACTAAACCTAATACACCAACCCTAACCCTAACCCTAACCATAACGCTAACCCTAACACAAACCCTAACCATAACCGTAACCCTAACACTAATGCTTACACTAAACCTAATACTAACCGTAACCCTAATCCTAACCTTAACCCTGTCCCTAACCCTAAAAGAAACACTAACCATAAGCCTAACCCTAAACCAAACCTAACCCTAACCCTAACTCAAGTCCTACCCCTAACCGTAACCCTAACCTTAACCCTAAACATACCTACAACATTAAACCTAACCCTAATACTAACACAAACCAGAACCCTAATCCTAATCCTAACATTAACCCTAAACTTACTTGGAACCATAACCTCAACCGTAATCCAAATTATTACACCAACCATAACCATAACCCTAACTCTAATCCTACCTAATACTTACACCAACCCTAACGCTAATCCTTACAATAACACTCTCTAACCCTAAGCGCAAACCCTAACACTAACCCTACACATAACACAAACCCTAAAGCTAAACCTAAATCTAAAGCTTACACTAACCCTAACACAAACATTAACCCTAACCCTAACCCTAATACTTACACCAACCCTAACACAAACCCTTACCATAACCCTAACCCTAACACAAACCCTAACACTAACACTAACCCTAACACTAAACCTAATGCTTACACTAAGCCACACCTAACCCTAAACCTAACCCTAACCCTAACCGTAATTCTAACCCCAACCCTAACCCTAAACCTACCTGGAACCAAACCCCAACTGTAACCCAAATGCTTACGCCAACCCTAACCCTAACCCAAACACTCCCTAACATTAAAACTAACCCTAACACTATCCCTTACCCTAACCCTAACCCTAACCCTAAACCTAACACAAACCCTAACCCTAACATTAACCCTAAACCTACCTGGAACCCTAACCCCAACCATAATCCAAATGATTACACCAACCCTAACCCTAACCCTAACCCAAACCCTAAACCTAATAATTACACGAGCCCTAACCCTAAACCTAACCCTAACCAGGACCGTTACCCTAACTTCAACACTAGCCCTAACGCTAACCCTAATTCTTACACCAACCCTAACAAAAACCCTAGCCCTAACCCTAACCCTAACAATAACTTTAACCTACATGGAATCCTGATCCCAACCGTAATCTTAATGATTACAACAACCTTAACCCTAACCCTTACCCTAACACTTTCTAACCATAAGTCTAACCATCACCATAATTCTAACCCTATACTTAACAGAAACCCTAAACCTAACACTAACTCTTAACCTAATGCTTAACTAACACTAACACAAATCCCACCGTAACTCAAACCCTAACCCTAAACCTAATGCTTATACCAGCCCTAACCCTAACGCTAATCCTAATATCAACCTTAAACCATCCTGGAATCCTAACCCCAACCATAATCCAAATGATTACACCAACCCTAACCCTAACCCTTACCCTAATACCCTATAACCCAAAGCCGAACCCTAACCCTAACCCTAAACCTAACACAAACCCTAACCATAACCCTAAACCTAAACCTAATGCTTGCACTAACGCTAACTCAAACCCTAACACTAACCCTAACACAAACCCTAATCCTAACACTAACCCTAACCGTAAACCTAATGCTTACACTAAGCCTAAACTAGCCCTAAACTTAACACTAACCCAAACCGTAATTCTAACCCCAACCATAACCCTAAACCTACCTGGAACCAAACCCCAACCGTAACCCAAATGCTTACACCAACCCTAACCCTAACCCAAACACTCCCTAACATTAAAACTAACCCTAACACTATCCCTTACCCTAACCCTAACCCTAAACCTAAACCTAACACAAACCCTAACCATAACATTAACCCTAAACCTAATGCTTAACTAAGCCAAACACAAACCCTACCCTAAACCTAACCCTAATACTTACACCAAACCTAACACAAACCCTAAAAATAACCCTAACTCTAACACAAACCCTAACCCTAACACTAACCCTAACCCTAAACCTAATATTTACACAAAGCCTAACGCTAACCCTAACCCTAACACAAACCCTAACCGTAACTCTAACCCTAACCCTAAATCTACCGGGAACCAAACCCCAACTTTAACCCAAATGCTTACACCAACCCTAACCCTAACCCAAACATTCATTAAACTCTAAAACTAGCCCTAACCCTATCCCTTACCCTAACCCTAACCCTAAACCTAACACAAACCCTAACCCAAACATTAACCCTAAACCTACCTGGGACCTTAACCCCAACCATAATCCAAATGATTACACCAACCCTAACCCTAACCCTAACCCAAATCCTAAACCAAATAATTACACGAACCCTAACCTTAATCGTACCCCTAAACCTAACACAAACCCTAACCATAACCCTAAACCTAACCCTAAACCTAATGCTTATACCTACCCTAACCCTAACCAAAACATCAACCCTAAACCAACCTGGAATCCTAACCCCAACCATAATCCAAATGATTACACCAAAACTAACCCTTACCCTTACCCTAAGACCCACTAACCCTAAGCCCAACCCCAACCCTAACCCAAACCCTAAACCTACACAAACCCTTACCATAAACCTAACTTTAAACCTAATGCTTGCACTAACCCTAACACAAACCCTAACCTTAACCCTAATACTTACACCAACGATAACACAAACCCTAACACTAACCCTAACACAAACCATAACCCTAACACTAACCCTAACCCTAAACCTAATGCTTACACAAAGCCTAACCCTAAACCTAAACCTAACCCTAACCCTAACCGTAATTCTAACCCCAACCCCAACCCTAAACCTACCTGGAACCAAACCCCAACCGTAACCCAAATGCTTACACCAACCCTAACCCTAACCCAAACACTCCCTAACATTAAAACTAACCCTAACACTATCCCTTACCCTAACCCTAACCACAACCCTAAACCTAACACAAACCCTAACCGTAACATTAACCCTAAACCTAATGCTACACTAACCCTAACACAAACCCTAACCATAAACCTAACCCTAATACTTACAACAACCCTAACACAAACCCTAACACAAATCCTAACCCTAACAGTAACCCTAACCCTAAACCTAATGCTTACACTAAGGTTAACCCTAAACCTGACCCTAACTCTATCCTTAACCCTAACCCTAAATCTACCGGGAAACAAACCCCACCATAACCCAAATTTTTACACCAATTCTAACCCTAACCCAAACACTCCCTAACTCTAAAACTAACCATAAACCTATCCCTTATCCTAAAAACTAAAACTAACCTTAAAACTAAACCTAGCATTATCCCTAACTCTAACACTAAACCTAAAATTAATACATACACGAACCAAAATACTAAACCTAACCAAAACCAGGACCGTAACCCTAACACTAACCGTAACATTAACCCAAACGCTTATACCAAGAGGAACACAAAACCTAACCCTAACACTAACCCTAACACTAACCTTAACCCTAACCGTAAACCTAACCCTAATGCTTACACAAAAATTAACCCTTACCCTAACACTAACCATAACACAAACCCTAACCCTAACACTAACATTAACCCTTAACCTAACTGTAATCCTAACCCCAAACATAATCCAAACGATTGCACCAACCCTAACCATAACCCTTACACTCTCTAAACCTAACCCTAAACCTTACCATAACCCTAAATCTAAACCTAACACAAACCCTCACTCTAAACCTAAACCCTAATATTTACACGAACCCTAACACAAACACTAACCCTAACCCTAACACTAACCTTAACCCTAAAAATAATGCTTGCACTAACCCTAACCCTAACCTTAACCATAAAGTTACTGCTTACATTAACCCTAACAATAACTCTAACTCTAACCCTAACCCTAAACAAACGCTAACACAAACCCTAACCCTAACCCTAACCCAAATCTAACACCAACCCTAACACTCACTCTAACCCTAAGCTTAACACAAACCCTAACCCTAACAATAACCTTAATGCTTACACCAACACAAACCCTAACCCTAACCCAAACACTAACGTTAATCCTAACACAAAACCCAAACCTAACCCTAACACTCCCTAACTCAACACAAACCCCAACCCTAACACGAACCCTAACACAAACACTAACCCGAACCGTAACCCCAACTGTAAACCAAACACTACACCAACAAAAACCCTAACCCTAACATAACACTAACCTGAACCCTAACCCTGTCCCTAACCCTAACACAAACCTAACCCTAACGTTAACACTAACACTAATGCCTACACCAACCCTAATACTAACCAAAACCCTAATCCTAATCCTAACACTATCCCTAACCCTAAACGAAACACTAACCATAACCCTAAGCCTAAGTCAAACCTAACCTTAACCCTCACTCAAGTCCTAACCCTAACCGTAACCCTAACCTTAACACTAAACGTACCTACAACCTTATATCTAACCCTAACCCTAACACAAACCAGAACCCTAATCCTAATCCTAATATTAACCCTAAACTTACTAGGAACCCTAACCCGAACCGTAATCCAAATGATTACACCAACCCTAGCCTTAACCCTAACTCTAATCCTACCTAATACTTACAACAACCCTAACCCTAACACTTACCATAACACTCTCTAACCCTAAGCCCAAACCTTAACCCTAACCCTAACCCTAAATATAACACAAAACCTAACCCTAACCCTAACCCTAAACCTAATGCTTACACTAAGAATAAACCTAAACCTAAAACTAACACAAACCCTAACCGTAATTCTAACCCCAACCCTAACCTTAAACATACCTGGAACCAAACCCCAACCGTAACCCAAATGCTTACACTAACCCTAGCCCTAACCCAAACACCCTCTAACATTAAAACTAACCCTAACACTATCCCTTACCCTAACCCTAACCCTAAACCTAAACCTAACACAAACCCTAACTGTAACATTAGCCCTAAACCTAATGCTTACACTAACCCTAACACAAACCCTAACCCTATACCTAACCCTAATACTTACAATAACCCTAACACAAACCCTAACCCTAACAATAACCCTAATCCTAAACCTAATGCTTACACTAAGGTTAACCCTAATACTAACCCTAACACAAACCCTAAACGTAACTCTATCCCTAACCCTAACCCTAAATCTAGCGGGAACCAAACCCCAACCGTAACCCAAATGCTTACACCAACCCTAACCCTAACCCAAACACTCCCTAACTCTAACACTAACCCTAAGCCTATCCCAAACCTTAACCACAACCATTACCTTAACAATAACACCAACCATAACCCAAATGCTTACACTAAAACAAACCCTAACCCTAACACTATCTAACCCTAACCCTAACCCTAACCCGAAACCTAACCCTGTCCCTAACCCTAATACAAACTCTAACCCTAACCTTAAACATAATAGTTACACCAACCCTAACCCTAACCCTAACCCTAGCCCTAACTCTAAACCTAATGCTTACACTAAACCTAAAACAAACCCTAACCCAAACACAAACCCTAAGCCTAAGCCTAACCTTAACCCAAACACAAACACAAACCCTAACCCTAACCCTAACACTAACCCTAACTCAAACCCTAACGCTAACACTAAGCCTAACCCTAACTCAAACCCTAAGACAAACCCTCACTGTAACTCTAACCCTAACCCTCACCCTAAACCTACATGGAACCAAACCCCAACCGTAACCCAAATGGTTGAACAAACACTAACCCTGACCGAAACACTCCATAACTCTAAAACTAACCCTAAACCAATCCTTTACCCTAACCCTAACCCTAATCCTAAACTAAATATAACACAAACCCTAACCATAACCCTAACCCTAACCCTAAAACTAAAACTTAAAAGAACCCTTACATTAAACCTAATCCTAACGAGGACCGTAACCCTACCGTAACACTAACCCTAAACCTAACCCTAATGCTTACACAAACCCTAACCCTAACACTAACACTAAACCTAACCCTAAACGTAAACCTAACTCTGATGCTTACACAAAAACTAACCCTAACCCTAACACTAACCCTAATTCAAACCCTAACCCTAACTCTAACCCTAACTCTAACCCTGAACCTACTTGGAACCATCAACAACCGTAACCCAAATGCTTACACCAAGCCTAACCCTAACCCAAACACTCATTAAACTAAAACTAACCCTAACCCTATCCATTACCCTAACCCTAACACTAACTCTAAACCTAACACACACCCTACCCCTAACATTAACCCTAAACCTACCTGGAACCCTAACCCCAACCATAGTCCAAATGATTGCACCAACCCTAACCCTAACCCAAACCCTAAACCTAATACTTACACGAATCCTAACCCTAAACCTAACCCTAACAAGGACCGTAACCCTAACTCCAACACTAAGCATAAACCTAACCCTAATGCTTACACCAACCCTAACACAACCCCTAATCCTAACCCTAATCTTAACACTAGCTCTAACCCTAACACAACCATTAACCCTAACCCTAACATTAACCTTAACCTACATGGAATCCTGACCCTAACACTAAACCTAATGATTACAACAACCCTAACCCTAACCGTTACCCTAACAGTGTCTAACCCTAAGCCTAACCCTCACCATAAGGCTAACCCTAAACCTAACACAAACGCTAAACCTAACCCTAATCCTAAATCTAATGCTTAACTAACCCAAACACAAACAGTAACACTAACCCTAACCCTAACACTAACACTAACCCTAACCCTAACACAAAACATAATGCTTACACTAAGCCTAACCCTAACCCTAACACAAACCCTAACTGTAATTCTAACCCTAACCCTCACCCTAAACTTACCTGGAACCAAACCCAATCCGTAACCCAAATGCTTACACCAACCCTAACCCTGACCCAAATACTCCATAACTCTAAAACTAACCCTAAACCTATCCCTTACCCTAAACCTAACCCTAATCCTAAAACTAAACCTAACACAAACCCTAACCCTAACATTAACCCTAATCCTACCTGGAACCCAAGCCCAAACCATAATCCAAGGATTACACCAACCCTAAATCTGACCCTAACCCTAACACAAACCCTAACCCTGACTCTAACCCTAACCCTAACCCTAACCCTAGCACAAACCCTAGACCTAACACTAAAATTAATGCTAAACCCAATGCTTACACTAATCCTAATCCTAACCCTAACACTAAACCTAATGCTTACACTAACCATAAAATAACCCGAACTCTAACCATAACCCTAACCGTAAACCTAAACATAACACAAACCCTAAGCCTATCCGCAACCCTAACCCATATGCTTACACCAACAGTAACCCTAACATTAACCCTAAAGCTACCTGGAACAATAACCACAACCGAAATCCATATGATTAAACCAACCCTAACCCTACCTAAACCTAATAATCTCTAACCTTAAGCCTAACCATTACACTCACCCTCACCCTCACCCTAACCCTAACCCTAAACCTAATCCTAACCCTAACCCTAGCACAAACCCTAGACCTAACACTAAAATTAATGCTAAACCCAATGCTTACACTAATCCTAATCCTAACCCTAACACTAAACCTAATGCTTACACTAACCATAAAATAACCCGAACTCTAACCATAACCCTAACCGTAAACCTAAACATAACACAAACCCTAAGCCTATCCGCAACCCTAACCCTAATGCTTACACCAACAGTAACCCTAACATTAACCCTAAAGCTACCTGGAACAATAACCACAACCGAAATCCATATGATTAAACCAACCCTAACCCTACCTAAACCTAATAATCTCTAACCTTAAGCCTAACCATTACACTCACCCTCACCCTCACCCTAACCCTAACCCTAAACCTAATCCTAACCTAACCCTAACACTAACACTAATGCTTACACCAAACCTACCCCTAAATCTTGCCCAAACCTTAACCCTAACACAAACTCTAACCCAAACAATAATCCTAACCATAAACCTAAAGCTGCGTGAAACCAAACCCCAACCGTAACCCAAATGCTTACACAAACCCTAACCGTAACCCAAACACTCCCTAACTCTAAAAATAACCCAAACCCTAACCCCATCCCTAACACAAAACCTAACCCTAACCCTAACGGTAAAGCTTACACACAAACCCTAACCATAACACTAACCAAACCGTAACCCAAATGCTTACAGCAACACGAACCCTAACCCTAACACTCTCTAAATCTAACCTTAATCCTAAGCCTAACCCGAACCCTAACCCTAACACAAACCCTAACCCTAACCCTAAACCTAATACTTACACCAACCCTAAACCTAACCCTAACCCTAACCCTAACCCTAACCCTAACAGAAACACTAACCCTAACTCTAACCCTAAACCTAATGCTTTCACCAACCCTAACCCTAAGCTTTACAGTAATCCATACCCTAACTCTAACCCTTACCCTAACCCTAACTCTAATGCTTACATCAATCCGAACCCTAATCCTAACCTTCACACACACCTTAACCCTAACCCTAACCCAAGCATAACACAAACCCTAACCCTAAACCTAACCCAATTGCTTACACCAACCCTAACCATAACCCTAAACCTATCTCTCACCCTAAGCCTAACCCTAAACCTATCCGTAGCACAAACCCTAACACTAACCCTAACTGTAAATCTTACACCAACACTAACCCTAACCCAAAACCAAAACCTAACAAAAACCCTAACCCAAAACCTAACCCTAAGCCTAACTGAAACCCTAACCTCAACCGTAACCCAAATGCTTACACCAACCTTAACCCTAAACCTAACCCTAACCCTAACCCTAACACTCTCTAACTCTAACTCTAACCCTAACCCTAACCTTAACACAAACCATAACCCTAACACTAACCATAACCCACATGCTTACACCAACCCTAACACTAACCCTAACACACTCTAAACCTAACACTAACCCTAACACAAACCCTAAGCCAGACCCTAAACCTTATGCTTATACCAACCCTAACCGTACCCCTAACCCTCACCCCAAACATAACCCTAACCTAAACATTAATTATTACACCAACCCAAAACCTAACCCTTACACAAACCCTAACTCTAACCCATAACACCTAACACTACCCTAACCCTAACCCTAATGCTAACACTAACCCTATCCTTAACCAGAAATCTAGTGCTTACACCAATCCCAACCCTAATCCATAACCCTAACCCTAACCCTAATGATTACAACAAACCTAAACCTAACACTACACCTAACACTCACTAGCTCTAAAACTAAACTTAACACTAAACCTAACCCTAACCATAACAAAAACCCTAAACCTAACCTAACTCTAATCCTAAGGCTTGCACCAACATAAACTCTAAACCGAACCCTAACCCTAACACAAACCCTAACCCTAACCCTAACCTTAAGCCTAACCCTAAGCTTACCTGGAACCTAACCCCAACCGTAAAACAAATGCTTACACCAACCATAACCCTAAACCTAACACTCTGTAACCCTAAGACTAACCCTAAAGTTAACACAAACCGTAACCCTAACCCTAAATCTAACCCTAAACCAAAGCCTAACCCTAACCCTCACCCTAACACTAAGCCTAACATTATACCTAACTGTAACCCTATACCTAATCCTTACCTTATGCCTAATCAGAACCCTAACCGTAACACAAACCCTAACCCTAATCCTAACCAAACCCTAACACTAAACCTTACACAATCCCTATCCCTAACCCTAACCCTAACACTAATGCTTACACCAATCCTATCCCTAACCCTAATGCTCACCCTCACCCTCTCGCTAACACAAACCCTAACCCTAACACTAATGCTTACACCAATCCTATCCCTAACCCTAACTCTCACCCTCTCCCTCTCCCTAACCCTAACCCAAACCTAACGCAAAACCTAACCCTAACCCAAACCCTAATGCTTACACCAACCCTAACACTAAAAACAACCCTAACCCTAACACAAACCCTAAACTTAACCTTAACCATAAGCCTAGGTTGAACCCTAACCCAAACCGTAACCCAAAAGCTTACACCAACATTAACCCTAAACCGAACACTCTAACCATAACCCTAACCCTAACACAAAACGAAACCCTAAACCTAAACCTAACTCTTACACCAACCCTAACCCTAAACCTAATATTCTCTAACCATAAGTCTAACCCTAACCCTAACGGAAACCGTAACACTAAACCTAAACCTAATGCTTACAAAACCCCTACCATAACCCTAAACCTATCCCTCACCCTAAGCCTAGCCCTAAACTTATCCCTAATATAAACCCTAACCCTAACCCTAGTTGTAAATCTTTCACCAACCCTAAAAATAACCCCACCCCTAAACCTAACACAAAACCTAACTCTAAACCTAACCCTAAGCCTACATGGAACCCTAACCCCAACCATAACCCAAATTCTTACACCAACCTTAACCCTAACTCTAACCCTAACCCTAGCCCTAAACCTAAACTGACTGCTTTCACCAACCCTAACCAAAACCCTAAACGTCACCCTCACCTAACCTTAAATGTAACCCTAATCCTAAGACAAACCCTTACCCTAACCCTAACCCTAACCCTAAGCCTACCTAGAACACTAACACCAACCCTAACCCAAATGCTTCGACCAACCTTAACCATAACTTTAACACTCTCTTACCCTAACCCTAAACGTAACACAAACACAATCCCTAACACTAACTAATGCTTACACAACCCTAACCCTAAACCTAACCCTAACCCTAAACCTAACTCTAACTCTAACCCTAACACAAACCCTAACCCTAAACGTAACACTCACTAACTCTAACAGTAACCCTAACGCTAACCCTAACCTTAACACAAACCATAACCCTAACCGCAACCCAAATGCTTACACCAACCCTAAACTAACCCTAACACTCTCTAACCCTAACCCTAACCCTAACACAAACCCTAAGAATCACGCTAAACCTTATGCATATACCAACCCTAACCGTACCCATAACCCTCACCCTAATCCTAACACTAACCCTAACACTAATACTTACACCAACCCTAACACTAACCCTTACCCAAACACTAACCTTAACCCATAACACCTAACAGTAACCCTAACCATAACCCTAAAGCTAACACTAACCCTATCCAGAAAAATAAACCTAGTCCATACCCCAATCCTAACCCTAACCCATAACCCTAGCCATAACACTAATTGTTTCCCTAACTCTAACCCTAAACCAAAGCCTAAAGCTAACACTATCCGTAACTGTAACCCTAACCCTAAACCTAATGCTTACACGAACCCTAAATTTAGCCCTACCAGAAACAGTTCCTAGATCTAACACTAACCTTACCATAAACCTAACCCTAACCCAAACAAAACAACTAACACAAACCCTAACCCTAACTCTAACCCTAAACCAATGCGTAACAGTAACCCTCACCCTACCACTAAGCCTAACATTAAACCTAACTGTAACCCTATACCTAATCCTTATCTTATGCCTAATCAGAACCCTAGTCCCTAACCGTAACACTAACCATAACACTAACCCTAACACTAACCCTATACCTAACACTAACACTAAGCCTAACACTAATGCTTACACCAACCATAACCCTAACCCTAATACTAACCCTAGCCCTACACTAACACAAACCCTAACCCTAACCCTAAACTCAACCATAACCGAAACCTTACACCAACCCTAAGCCTAAACCAAACACTCCCTAACTCTAACTCTAACCCTAACCCTAACATAAACCTTAATACTAACCCTGACACCAATGCTTACACCAAACCAAACCATAAAACTAAACATAACAATAGATCTAAACCTAACAAAAACCCTAACCCTAATCCTAAAACTCTCTAATGCTAAATCTAACCCTAACAATAACACAAACCCTCACCATAACCCTAACCCTAACACTAATGCTTACAGCAACCCTAACCCTAAACCTAACACTCACACTAACGCTAAAGGAAACCCTAACATTAACCCTAACAATAATGCTTACGCCAACCCTAATTTGAAACCATCCCATAACCCTAACCTGAACCCTAACACAAACCCTAACCCTAACCCGAATCCTAACAGTAATGCTTACACCAATCCTAACCCTAACCCTAACCATAGCCCTAACACTAACTCTAACCCTAACCCTAGCACAAACCGTAACCCTAACCCAAACCCTAACCAAACCGTAACCTCAACCCTTACACAAACCCTATACCGAACATTAATGCTTACAAAATCCTATCCCTAACCC
The DNA here is from genome assembly GCF_030435755.1 of Ochotona princeps. Classification (NCBI taxonomy): domain Eukaryota; kingdom Metazoa; phylum Chordata; class Mammalia; order Lagomorpha; family Ochotonidae; genus Ochotona; species Ochotona princeps. The sequence continues at coordinate 42,105,899 of NC_080851.1, forward strand.
TAATTCTCACCCTCACTCTAACCATAACAGAAACCTAACACAAACCCTTACCCTAACCCTAAACCTAATGCTTACACCAACCCTAACAATAAACCTCTCTCTAACGCTAAGCCTAACCCTAACCCTAACAGAAACCCTAAACCTGACGCTAAACCTATACCTCACCATAAGCCTAATACTGAACCTATCCCTAATACAAACCCTAACACTACACCTAAACCTAACCCTAACCCTAACCCTAACCCTAAACCTCTCTAACTCTAACACTAATCCTAACCCTAACCCTAAAACTAACCTTAACACAAAATATAATCCTAACCCTAACCCTAATGCTAACAAAAAACATATCCCTAAACCTAACCCTAACACTGACCGTAACACTAATGCTTACACCAACCATAACCCTAACCCTAATCCTAACACTAACTCTAACACTAACCCCAACCATAACCCGAAAATTACACAAACCGAAACCCTAAACCAAACACTTCCTAACTCTAACCCTAACCCTAACTCTAACCCTAACACAAACCCTAACACTAACACAGTCCCCAATGCTTACACCAACACAAACCGTGAAACTAATCCTAACAATAACCCTAACCCTAACACAAACCCTAACTCTATCTAAACCTAACGCTAACCCTAACCCTAACACAAACCTTCACCCTAACCTTAACCCTAACACTAATGCTTACACCAACCATAACCCTAAAACTAACCCTCACACCAACCCTAACCCTAAACCTAACCCTCACAGTTACCCTAACCCTAACAATAATGATTACGCCAACCCTAAACCTAACCCTACCTATAACTCTAAGCTAATCTCAAACCTAACACAAACCCTAACCCTAACCGTAATCCCAAACCTAAAACAAACCCTAACCTTAACCCGATTCATAATCCTAATGCTTACATCAACCCTAACCCTAACCCATATCCTAACCCTAACCCATACCCTAACCCTAATAAAAACCCTAACACTAACCGTAACATTAACATTAAATCTGCCTGGAAACCTAACCCCAACCGTAACCCAACCCTAATCCTAACACTCACTAACCCTAAGCCTAACCCTAACTGTAACACTAACCAAAACCCTAAACCTAAACATAATGCATACGCCAACACTAACTCTAACCCTAAACATCACCCTCACCTAACCCTAACCCTAATCCTAAGACAAACCCTAACCCTAACCCTAACTCTAAGCCTACCTGGAACACTAACACCAACCGTAACTCTAACCCTAACACACTCTAAACCTAACCCTAACCCTAACACTAATACAAACCCCAACCCTAACCCTAAACCTAATGCTTACACCTAACCTATCCCTAACCCTAAACCTCACCCTCACTCTCACTCTAAAACTAACCCTAACCCTTACCCTAACCCTAAATCACACCAACCATAACCGAAACCCCCAACCCTAACCCTAACACACACCTACCCTAAATATAACACTAACCTACCTTGAACCATAACACCAAACGTAACCCAAATGCTTACATTAACCCTAACCTTAACACTCTCTAACCCTAACCCAAACCCTAACCCTAACATAAACCGTAACCATAACCCTCAAACAAATGCTTACACCAACCCTCACGCTAACCCTAACCTAACCCGAACCCGAACCCTAACAATAACAATAATGCTTACACCAACTCTAAACCTAACCCTAATCCTAACCCATAAGAGCAAACCGTAACCGTAACCCTAACCCTAAGGCTAACACTAACGCTTTCCCTAACCTTAACCCTAATGCTTACACCAAACCTAACACTAACCCTAACCCTAACAGTATCCCTAACCTAAATTGAAACCCTAACTCTAAACCTATACCAAACACTTACCCTAACTTTAACGCTAACTGTTACCTTAACCCTATCATTACCCTAAACGTAGCCATAACACTAAACCTAACCCTAACCCTAAACCTACCTGGAACCCTAACCACAACCGTAACCCAAATGCTGACACCAACCCTAAACCTAAAACTAACACTCTCAAACCTCAATCCTAACCCTAACCCTAATCGTAACCCTATCATTAACCCTAACCCTAAACCTCACCCTCACCCTAACTATAACACCAAACCTAACTCTAACCTTAACCCTAACACAAACCCAAACCCTAACCTGAACCCTAACACAAACATTAATCCTAACCCTAAAGCTAACCCTAACACTAATGCTTACACCAACCCTATCCCTAACCGTAACACTCAGCCTAACCCTAACCATAATACTAACCCTAACACTACCCTAACACTAATGTTTACACCAACCCTAACAATAACCCTATGCTAACCATAACACTAACCCTAACCCTAAATATACCTTTAACCCTAACCTCAATTCTATCCCAAATGCTTACACCAACCATAACCGTAACACTAACACTTTCTATCCCTAAGCCTAACCCTAACACTAACAGAAAACCTAACCCTAACCCTGAACCTAATGCTTTCACCAACCCTAACCCTAACCCTAAATCTCACCCTCAACCAAACCCAAACCATAACCCTAACATTAACACAAACCCTAACCCTAACAATAATCCTAATGCTTACACCACCCAACCCTAACCCCAACCCTAAAATGAACACAAAGCCTAACCCTAACCCTAACACTCTCTATCCCAAAACCTAACATTAACCCTAAACCTACCTGGAACCCTAACCACAACCGTAACCCAAATGCTGACACCAACCCTAAACCTAAAACTAACACTCTCAAACCCTAACCCTAACCCCAACCCTAACCATAACCCTATCATTAACCGTAACCCTAAACCTCACCCTCACCCTAACTCTAACACCAAACCTAACTCTAATCGAAACCCTAACACAAACCCTAACAATAACACAAACCCTAACCCTAACCTGAACCCTAACACAAACATTAATCCTAACCCTAAAGCTAACCCTAACACTAATGCTTACACCAACCCTATCCCTAACCGTAACACTCAACCTAACCCTAACCATAACACTAACCCTAACACTACCCTAACACTAATGTTTACGCCAACCCTAACAATAACCCTAATGCTAACCATAACACTAACCCTAACCCTAAATGTACCTATAACCCTAACCTCAATTGTAACCCAAATACTTACACCAACCATAACCCTAACCATAACACTCTCTATCCCTAAGCCTAACCCTAACACTAACAGAAAACCTAACCCTAACCCTGAACCTAATGCTTTCACCAACCCTAACCTTAACCCTAAATCTAATCCTCAACCAAACCCGAATCATAACCCTAAACCTAACACAAACCCTAACCCTAACCCTAATCCTAATGCTTACACCAACCAACCCTAACCCCAACCCTAAAATGAACACAAAGCCTAACCCTAACCTAAACACTCTCTAACCCAAAACCTAACCCTAACCCCAACAAAAAACCTAACCATAACTCTAAACCTAACATTAACCCTAAACCTACCTGGAACACTAACTCCAACCGTAGTCCAAATGGTTACACCAAGCCTAACCCTAACTGTAACCCTAATCCTAACTGTAAACCTAACCCTAACCCGATAATCCTAACCCTAACACAAACCCTAAGCCCAACACTAACCCTAATGCTTACTCCAACCCAAAACCTAACCATAACTCTAACCCTAACCCTAACCCTAACACTCCCTAACTCTAACACTAACCCTAACCCTAATCCTTAACCCTAACACAAACACTAACAATAACCCTAACCCTTACTCAAACCCTAACCATATCCCTAAATCTTACACCATCCCTAACCATAACCCAAACCCTAACCCTAAAACAAACCCTAACTCTAACCCTAACCCTAAGCCTATGTTGAACCCTAACCCCAACCATAACCCAAATGCTTAGACCAACACTAGCCCTTACCCTAACACTCTCTGAGCCTAACCCTAATCCTAAACCTAACCCACACCCTAACCATAAACCTAATGCTTACACCAACCCTAAACCTAACCCTAAACCTCACCCTCATACTAACCCTTACCCTAACCCCACCCTAACCTTAAAACAAACCATAAACCAAACTCTAACTCTAAGCCTACCTGGAACCCTAAGCCTACCCGTAACCCAAAAGCTTAAACCAACCCTAACCCTAACGCTAAGACTCTCTAACCATAACCCTAACACAAAACCTAACATTAACGCTAACCCTAAACTAAATGCTTACACCAACATTAAACGTAACCCTCACCCTAACCCTAACTCTAACCCTAACCCTCAAGCTAACCCTAATCCTGACCGTAAATCTAACTCTAACCCTAAAACAAAGCTTAAACCTAACCCTCACCCTAACCCTAAGCCTAACATTAAACCTAACTGTAATCCTATAGCTAATCCTTACCTTAACCCTAATCATAACCTTAAACCCTAACTGTAACTCTAACCCTAACCCGAACCCTAACACTCACAGTTACCCTAACCCTTACCCTAACCCTAACCCTAACCCTAACCCTAACACAAACCCTAAACCTAAACCTAAACCTAATGAATACACCAACCCTAACCCTAACCCGAACCCTCCCACTCACCGAAACCCTAACCCAAAACCTAGCACTAACCCCAACAAAAAACTCAACCTTAACTCTAACCCTAACATTAACCCTAAACCTACCTGGAACCCTAACTCCAACCGTAGTCCAAATGATTACACCAAGCCTAACCCTATCCCTTACCCTAATCCTAACTCTAAACCTAACCCAAACCCATTAATCCTAAACCTAACACAAACCATAAGCCCAACACTAACCCTAATGCTTACTCCAACCCAAAACCTAACCATAACTCTAACCCTAACCCTAACACTCCCTAACTCTAACACTAACCATAACCCTAATCCTAACCCTAACACAAACACTAACAATAACCCTAACCCCTACTCAAAACCTAACCATATCTCTAAATCTTACACCATCCCTAACCATAACCCAAACCCTAACCCTAAAAAAACCCTAACTCTAACCCTAATCCTAAGCCTACCTGGAACCCAAACCCCAACCGTAACCCAAATGCTTAGACCAACCCAAACCCTTACCCTAACACTTTCTGAGCCTAACCCTAACCCTAAACCTAACCATAAACCTAACCCTAGCCTTAACGCATAACACCTAACCGTAACCCTAACCTTAACCCTAATGATTACACCAATCCTAACACTAACCCTCACCCTAACCCTAATCCTGACCGTAACCCTAACTCTAACCCTAAACCAAAGAATGAACCTAACCCTTACCCTATCCCTAGCCTAACATTAAACGTAACTGTAACCCTATACCTATTCGTTACTTTAAGCCTAATCATAAACCTAACCCTAACTGTAACTCTAACTCTAATCCTAACATTAACCCTACCATATCCCTAACCCTAACCCTAACACTAATGCTTACACCAAATCTAACACAAACCCTAACCCTAACCCTAACCCTAACCGTAACAAAAACCATAAAACTAACCCTAACAGAACCCTAAACCTAACAGGAACTCAAACCCCAACCGTAACCAAAATGTCTACACCAACTATACCGCTAACCCAAACACTCCTTAACTGTAACACTAGCCCTAAACCTAAGCCTAACCCGAATGCAAACCCTTACTCTAACCCTAACCATAATGCTTACACAAACCCAAACCCTAACAATAACCCTAACCCTAACACTAACCCTAACCCAAAACTACCTAACTCTAACATTAACCCTAACACCAAACGTAACACAAATGCTTACACCAACCCTAACCCGAACACTAAAACACTCTAACCCTAACCCTACCCCTAAGCCTACCTAGAACCCTAACCCCAAAGGTAATCCAAATGCTTACACCAACCGTAACCCTATCCCTAACACTCTCTAACCTTAAGCCTAACCCTAACCCTAACAGATACCATAACCCTAACCCTAAATCTAATGCTTACACAAATCCTTACCCTAACACTAAACCTCACCCTCACCCTCACCCTAACCCTAAATCTAACCCTAACCCTAACCTTAACACAAACCCTAACCCTAACCCTAACTTTAACCCTAAACCAACCCTAACCCTAACACAAACCCTAACACTAACGCTAACCATAAGCGTACCTGGAACCCTAACCCCACCGTAACTCAAATGCTTATATTACCCTAAACCTAACCCTAACACTCTTTAACCCTAATTCTAACCCTAATTTTAACATAAACCCTTACCAAAACCCTAAACCAAATGCCTACACCAATCTTGACCCTAACTCTAACCCTAACCCTAACCCTAACACAAACAATAATGCTTACACCAACTCTAAACCTAACCCTTACCCAAATCGTACCCCTAATCCATAATACCTAAACTTAACCCTAACCCTAACACTAATGCTAACACTAATCCTATCCCTAACCCTAACCCTAATGCTTAAACCAACCCGAACACTAACGTTAACCCTGACAATAACCCTAACCCTAATGAATACACCAACCCAAACCCTAACAATAACCCTAACCCTAACAAAATCCATAACCATAACCCTAGACATAACCCTAACACAAACCCTAACTCAAACCCTAGACATAACCCTAACACAAACCCTAACTCAAACCCTACCCTAAGTCCAACACTCTCTAACCCTAACGGTAATCCTAATCCTAACCCTAATACAAACCCTAACCCTAACCCTAAACCTACCCTTTACACAAACCCTAACACTAACCCTAACCCTAACACTAATGCTTACACCAATCCTATCCCTAACCCTAACCCTTACCCTAACCCTAACATTAACTGTAATCCTAACCCTATGACTAATGCTTACACCAACCCTAACCAAACCCTAACAGTAAACGTAACAGTAACTCTAACCATAAACGTACCTGTAACCCTAACCCCAACTGTAACCCTAATGCTTACACCAACACTAACCGTAAACCTAACAGTCTCTAACCCTAAGCCTAACCGTAACCCTAACAGAAACCCTTACCATAACCCTAAACCTAATGCTTACACCTCCATAATCCTAACGCTAAACCTCACCTGCAACCAAACACTAACCCTAAAATAACCATAACACAAACGCTAACCTTAACCAAAATGCTTACACCAACCCTAACCTTATCACCAAACCTAACCCTAACACAAACCATAACTCTAACCCTAACCCTAAGCCTAACCCTGACATTAACAATAATGCTTACACCACCTCTAAACCTAACCCTTACCCAAACCCTAACTCTAACCCTAACACCTAACCGTAACTCTAACCCTAACCCTAACACAATCCCTAACCCTAACTCTAACACTAACCCTTACACAAACTCTAACTCTAATCCTAAAAATAACCCTAACACTAACGCTTACATCAATCCTATCCCTAAACCTATCTCTCACACTAATCCTGACACTAACCCTACCCTAACCCAAACCGTAACCCCAATGCTCACACCAACCAGAAACCCTAACTCTGACACTCTCTAACATTAACCCTACACCTAACCCTAACAAAAACCCTAACCCTAACCCGAAAACTAATGCTTACACCAACCCTAAGCCTAACCCTAACGCTAACCTACCCTCACCCTAACACTAAAACTAAACCGAACCAAAACCCAAAAACAAAGCCTTACCCTCACCCTAACACTAATGCATATACCAACCCTGTCCCTAACCCTAACCCTCACACTAACCATAACCCTAACACTAACACTTATGCTTACGCCAACCCTAACCATAACCCTAACCCTAACCGTAACACTAACCTTAACACTAAGCCTATCAGGAAACATAAGCCCATACGCAAACCAAATTCTTACACCAACCCTAACCCTAACCCTAACACTCCTTAACCTTAGCCTTTAACCTAACCCTAACACACACCCTAACCCTCAAAATTAATGCTTACACGAAGCCTAACCATAACACAAACCCTAACCCTAACCTGAACCCTAACCCTAACCCTAACTTTAACCCTAACAAAAAAACTAACCCTAATCCTAACACTATCCCAAACACTTTTTAACCCTAACACTAACCCTAACCCTAACACTAACAATAATGCTTACACCAACTCTAAACCTAACTTTTACACAACCCTAACACTAAACAATAACACCAAACCGTAACCCTAACCCTAACCCTTAGGCTAACACTAACCCTATCCCTAACGCTAAGCATAATGCTTCAACCAACCCTAACACTAACCCTAACCCTCACTCTAAACCTAACCCTAATTGAAACCCTAACTCTAACCCTAACCAAACACTGACCCTAACCATAAAGCTAACTGTAACGTTAATCCTAATCATTACACTAAAACTAGCCATAACACCAACCCTAACCCAAATCCTAAAACTACCTCGAACCCTAACCACAACAGTAACCCAAATGCTGACACCATCCCTAAACTAATCCTAACACTCTCTAAACCTATACCTAACCCCAACCCTAACACAAACCCTAACCATAACCCTAACCCTAATCCTACCTGGAACCTAACTCTAACTGTAACCCAAATGCTTACACCAACCTTAACTCTAATCGAAACACTTTCTAAATCTAACACTAACCCTAATCCTAGCCCTAAACCTAACACATCCTAACCTTAACCCCTATGCTCACACCAACCCAAACCCAAACTCTAACCCTAACACTAACCCTAACCCTAACACTAACACTAACACAAACCCTAACCCTAAACCTAAAATTAATGCTTACACCAAACCTAAACCTAACCCTAACCCTCACCCTAACCCTAACCCTAAGCCTAACACAAACCGTAACAATAACTCTAACCTTAATGCTTACACCAACATTAACCCTAACCCTACGTAACCCTTCCCCTAACCCTAACCCTAATACAAACCCTAACCCTAACACTAAGTCTGCCAGGAACCCTTACCCCAAACTCTAACCCAAATGCTTACACCAAGCCTAACACTAACCCTAACCCTAACACTTTCTAACCCTAACCTTAACCCTACCCTAACAGAAACCCTAACGCTAACCCTAAACCTCATGCTTACCACAACCACAACACTAACCCACACCCGCAACCTCACCCTATACCTAACCCTAAACCTAACCTTAGCACTAACCAAAACACTAACACTAATGATTACACCAAACCTAAACCTAACCCTAACCGTAACACTAACTGTAACCCTAATGCTTAGCATAATCCTAACCATACCCATAACCCTAACTGTAACACTAACCTTAACCCTAAACGTACCTGGAACCCTAAGCCCAACCGTAACCCAAATGCTTACATCAACCCTAACCTAAACACTAACATTCTCTAACCCTAACCCTAAACCTCACCCTAACACAGACCTAACCCTAAACTAATGCTTACACCAAGCCTAACCCTAACCCTACCCCTAACCCGAATGGAAACACTTACACAAACTCTAACCCTAAGCCTAAACATAACCCTAACAGTAATGCTTACCCCAAACCTAACAATAACCCTAACCCTAAACATAACCATAAATGTACCTGTAACCCAAACCCCAACTGTAACCCAAATGCTTACACCAACCCTAAACCTAGCCCTAACACTCTCTAAACCTAAACCTAACCATAACACTAACACAAACCCTAAAAACAACCCTAAGCCTAATGCTTACACCACCCTAACCCAAACCCTAAACCTCACGCTCACCCTAACCCTAATCCTAACCCTAACACAAAAGCTAACCCTAAGCCCAACACTCTCTAAAGCTAACGGTAACCATAACCCTAACACTAACACTAACCCTAACCCTAACCCTAACCCTAAACCTAGCCCTAACACAAACCCAAACACTAACTCTAAAACTAATGCTTACACCAACCCTAACCCTAACCATCACCCTAACCCTAACACAACCATAACACTTACGCTAACACTAACACTAACCCAAACCCTAAACCTAACCTTAAACAAACCCTAACGCTAAACCTAACACTAACACAATCCTATCCCTAACCCTAATCCTCACCCTCACCCTAACACTAACTGTAAACATAACCCTATGACTAATGCTTACACCAACCCTATCCCTAACCCTAACCCTCACACTAACCATAACCCTAACACTAACACTTATGCTTAAGCCAACCCTAACCATAACCCTAACCCTAACCGTAACACTAACCTTAACGCTAAGCCTACCAGGAAACTTAAGCCCATACGTGACCCAAATGCTTACACCAACCCTAACCCTACTCCTAACACTCTTTAACCTTAGCCCTTAACCTAACCCCAACACACACCCTAACCCTCAAAACTAATGCTTACACCAAGCCTAACCCTAACACAAACCCTAACCCTAACCTAACCCTAACAATTTCTAGCCCTAACCATAACCTACCATAACAGAAATCCTAACGCTAACCCTAAAACTCATGCTTACCACAACCATATCAATAACCCACACCCGCACCCTCACCCTACCCATAACCCTAAACCTAACCTTAGCCCTAACCCTAACACTAACACTAATGCTTACACCAAACCTAAACCTAAACCTTACACAATCCCTAACCCTAACCCATAACAACAAACCGCAACACTAACTGTAACCCTAATGCTTAGTATAATCCTAACCATACCCATAACCCTAACCGTAACACTAACCTTAACCCTAAACGTACCTGGAACCCTAAGCCCAACCGTAACCCAAATGCTTACATCAACCCTAACCTTACCACTAACATTCTCTAACCCTAACCCTAAACCTAATCCTAACATAGACCTAACCCTAAACTAATGCTTACACCAAGCCTAACCCTAACCCTACCCCTAACCTGAACGGAAACACACAAACTCTAACCCTAAGCCTAAACCTAACCCTAACAGTAAGGCTTACCCCAACCATAACAATAACCCTAACCCTAAACGTAACCATAAACGTACCTGTAACTCTAACCCCGACTGTAACCCAAATGCTTACACCAACCCTAAATCTAACCCTAACACTCTCTAAACCTAAGCCTAACCCTAAAACTAACACAAACCCTAACTATAACTGTAACACTAATCTTAATGCTTACACCAACCCTAATCCTAATCCTAATCCTAACCAAATCACTAACCCTAACCCTAACCCTCACCCTAACCCTAACCCTCACCGTCACCCTCACCCTCACGCTAACCCGAACCCTCACAAAAACCCTAACCCTAACCCTAAACCTAACACAAACCCAAACCCAAACCATAACCCTTACAATAATGCTTACACCAACCCTAACTCTAACGCTAACCCTAATCCTAAGCATAACTCTAACCCTAACCCTAACCCTAACACAAACCCTAACAATAACCTTAAAGATAATGCTTGCAGCAACCCTGACTCTAAACCTAACCGTAACCCTAAGCCTAACCTTGACCCTAACCCTAACCCTAACCCGTTCACAAACCCTAACCCTTAACATAACCATAATGCTTACACTAATCCTAAACCTAAACCTAACCCTAACCATAACACTAATGCTTACACCAAACCTAAACCTAACCCTTACCCAAACCCTAACCCTAAACCATAACACCTAACTGTAATCCTAACCCTAACCTTAATGCTTACACCAACCCTAACCATAACAAAAACCTTACACTCTCTAACCCTAAACCAACCCCTAACCCTAAGCCGAACCCAAACCCTATCCCGACCCCTAACACAAACCCTAAATTTAACCCTAAACTTGATACTTACACCAACATTATCTTAACCCTAATCCTAACCCTAACATTAACCCTAACACAAACCCTAAACATAACCCTAAAACTAACTCTAAGCATACATGGAACCCTTACCCTAACCTTAACCCAAATGCTGACACAAACTCTAACACTCTCTAATACTCTCTAACACTCTCTAACACTCTCTAACCCAAAGCATAACCCTAATTCCAAAACAAAGCCTAATCCTAAACCTTAACCTAATGCTTACAACAACCCTAACCCTAACGCTAACACCTAACTTAAACTTAACACAAACCATAACACCAATCCTAACACTCCCTAAAACTAACACTAACCCTAACCCTAACCTGAACCCTAACAAAACCCTAAACCTTACCATTATTCCAACCGTAACCCAAATGCTTACACCAACACTAACCCTAAAAAAAAAAAAAAAAACACTTTCTAAACCTAACACTAACTCTAACCTTAACCCGAACCCTAAACCTATCCCTAAGCCTAACACAAACCCTAACCTTAAGCCTAATCCTAATACTTACACCAACCCTAACCCTAACGCTAAACCTCACCCTCATCCTAACCCTAACCTAAACCCTAATCCTAATCCTGACGCAAACCTGAACCCTAACCACACTCGAACACTAACCCTATTGCTTACACCAATCCTAACCATAACCATAAGCTGAACCCTAACACAAACCCCAATCCTAACCTTAAGCCTAACCCTAAATGAAAACCTAACCCTAATGCTTACCCCAACCATAACTCTAACCCTAAACCTAATCCTAACCCAACACTAAACCTAACCCTAACCCTAACACAAAACTTACCAATCATCTTAACCCTATTGCTTACACCAACCCTAACACTATCCCTAACCCTAAACCTCACCTTTACCCTAACTCTAACCCTAACAATAACCCGAACACTAACCCTAACCCTAAACGTAACCCCAACCCTAAACTAATTGGAACACTCACCACAATCTTAACCCAAATGCTGACATCAACACTAACCCTAACCCTAACACTCTGTAACCCAAACCTAACCCTAAAGGTAACACAAACCCTAACCCTAACCCTAAACCTAATGCTTACACCAACCCTAAACCTAACAGTAAACCTCAACCTCACCCTCACCCTAATACTAACCTTAAACCTAAACAAACCCTAACCATTAACCTAACCCTAACCCTAACTCTAAACCTAACGCTAAGCCTTCCTGGAACCCAAACCCCAACTGTAACCTAAATGCTTACACAAAGCCTAACCCTAAACCTAACACTCTCTAACTCAAACCCTAACCATAACCCTAAATCTAATGCCTACACCAAACCTAACCCTAACGCTAAACCTCACGTTCACCATAACCATAAACCTAACCCAAACCCTAACCCTAACTTTAAACCTAACCGTAACCCTAACCCTAATGCTTACACCAACCCTAACTGTAACCCTAGCACAAACCCTAACCCTAACCCTAAACCTAAATTCTACATAAACCTAACCCTAACTCTAAACCTCACCTTCAGCCTAAGCCTAACTCTAACCCTAATGCTAACACAAACCCTAACCCTAACACTAAGCTAAACCTGACACTAACCCTTACCCTAAACTAACCCTAACCCTAAACTTACCTGGAACCCTAACCACAACCGTAACACAAATGTTGACACCAACCTTAACCCTAACCCTAACACTCTATAACCCTAATCCTAACCCTAACACTCACACAAAAAACTAACAGTAACCCTAAAACTAATGCTTACAACAACCGTAACCCTAACCATAACCCTAACCCTCACCCTAACGCTCACCTTAACCCTAACCCTAATCTTACCTGGGACCCTCAACCCAACCGTAACCCAAATGCTTACATCAACCCTATACTTAACCCTTACCCAATCCCTAAGGTTAACCGATAACACCTGACCGTAACCCTAACCCTAACCCTAATGTTTACATCAACCTAAACACAAACCCTAACCCTCACCCTAAACCTAATCCTGACCGTAACCCTAACTCTAAACCAAAGCCTAAACCTAACCCTCACCTTAATCCTAAGCCTAACATTAAACGTAACTGTAACCCTATAACTAAGCCTTACCTTAAGCCTAATCATAACCATAACCTTAACTGTAATTCTAACCCTAACCCGGAATATAACCCTAACCCTAATACTAACGCTAACCATAAACTTAACCCAACCGTAACGCAAATGATTACACCAACCCTAACCCTAACCCAAACACTCCCTAACTCTAACACTAACCCTAACCCTAAAACCAACCCTAACAAAACCCTAAACCTAACCCTAACCATAATGCTTACACCATCCCAAACCCTAACCCTAACACTTACCCTAACCCTAATCATAGCCCTAACCCGAACCCTAACACAAACCCTAACCCTAAACAAAGCCTAAGCCTACCTGAAACCCTAACCCTAACCCTAATCCTAACCCTAACCCTAACCTTAACCTTAAACCTAACGTTACCCTTAACACTAACACTAATCCTAACCCTAACACAAACCCTAAACCAAATCCTAACAGTCCCTAACTCTAACACGGACCGTAAACCTAACCCGAAACCTAGCACAAACCCTAACACAAACTCTAACCCCAACCGTAAACCAAATGTTTACAACAACTCTAACCCTAACAGTCACACTCACTAACCAAAACCCTAAAGTAACCCTAACCCGAACCCTAACACTCTCCCTAACCCTAACAAAAACACTAACCCTAACCCTAAACCTAATACTTACACCAACAATAACCAAAACCCTAAACCTCACCCTCACCCTTACCCTAACCCTAACCCGAACACTAACTCTAATCCTAGCCCTGACCATAACCCTAATGCTTAAAGCAACCCTAACCATAACCTTAACACTGATAGTAACATTAACCGTAACCCTAACCCTGACAATAACACAAACCCTAACTTAACCGTAACCCTACTGCTTACAACAACCCTAACCCTAACCCTAACCCTAACACTCTCTAAACCTAAGCCTAACCGTAACCCTAGCAAAAAGCTTAACCCTAACCCTAAACCTAATGCCTACGCCAACCCTAACCCTAACGCTAAACCTCAGCTTCAACCTCACCCTAACCCTAACACTAACCCTAATCCTAACACAAACCCTAACGCTAACCCTAAACCTAATGCTTACACAAACCCTAATACTCACCCAACCCTAAACATAACACAAACCATAACCCTAACCCTAAATCTAATTCTTATACCAACCCTAAACCTAATCCTCACTCTCACGCTCACCCAAAACCTAAACCTAAACATAAGCATAACCCTAACCCTAGCACTAACACTAATGCTTACACCAACCCTAAAGCTAACAATTACCCAAACGCTAAGCCTAACGCATAACACCAGACTCTAAGCCTAACCCTAACAATAACCCTAACCTTCACCCTAAACATAATTCTGACCGTAACCCTAACTCTAACCCTAAACCAAAGCCTCAACCTAACCCTCACCCTGACACTAAGCCTAACATTAAACGTAACTGTAACCCTATACCAAAAAGTTACCATAAGCCTAATCATAACCCAAACCCTAAGTGTAACTCTAACACTAACGCGGACCCTAACCCGGACCTTACCGCTAACATTAACCCTAACCCTAACCCTAACCCTAGCCCTAATGCTAACACCAACACAAACACTAACCATAACGATAACCCTAACACAAACCCTAACCCTAGCAATAACTCTCATTCTAACGCTAACCCTATCTCTAACACCAAGCCAATGCTTACACCAACCCTAACCCTAACCCAAACACTCCCAAATCTAACACTAACCCTCACCCTAACTCGAACACTAACACAAACCCTAAACCAAACCCTAACCATTATGCTTACACCAACACAAACCCTAACCCTAAAACTAACACTAACCATCACCCTAAAACAAACCCTAACCCTAACCCTAACCTAACCCTAACACTTACACCAACCATAACCATAAACATAACACAAATCCTAACCCTAACCCTAAAGTTAACACCAACCCTAACCCTAAACCTACCTGGAACCCTGCCAAAACAGTTACACAAATGCTTTCACCAACCCTATCCCTAACCCAAACACTCCGAACTCTAACACTAACACTAACACTAACCCTAACCCCACCCTAACACAAACAATAACCCTAACCATAACCCTAATGCTTACACCAACCCAAACCCTAACCATAACCCTAACACTAACACAAACCCTAAAAAACCCTAATCCTCACACTCTCTCACTCTAACACTAACGCTAACCTTACTTGAACTCTAACCCAAATGCTTAAACCACACCTAGCCATAACCCTAACCCTAACACAATCTAACCCTAACCCTAACCCTAACCCTAAAAGTAAACCTATCAGTAACCCTAACACAAAACCAAACGCTAACCCTAAAACTAATACTAACACCAACCCTAACCCTAAACTTAATCCTCAATCTCACCCTTACCCTAACATGAACCCGAACGCTAACCCTAATCCTGGCCCTAGTCCTAACCCTAACCCTAATGCTTACACCAACCCTAACAATAACCCTTACCCGAACCCTAACACAATCCCTAATCCTAACCCTAATCTGAACCTTAAAACAATCCCTAACCCTAACTGTAACCTTACCCTAATGCTTACATCAACCATAACTCTAACCCTAACCATAACCCTAACACTAACCCTAACACAAACCGTAACAATACCCGTAACCCTAATGCTTACACCAACACTAACCCTAACCCTAACAGTCTCTAACACTAATCCTAACCGTAACCCTAGCACAAACCGTAACACTAACCCTAAGCCTAATGCCTACACCAACCCTAACCCTCACCCTAAACCTCACCTTCACCCAAACCCTAACAATAACACTAGCCCTAACACAAACCCTAACCCTAACCCAAATGCTTACATCAACCCTAACCCTAAAGCTAACACTCTCTAACCCTAATCCTAACCCTATACCTAACCCAAACACTAACCCTAAACCTAACCCTAACCCTAATCCTAACGCTAACCCTAAACCTAACCCCAACCTTAAAACTAACACTAACACTAACCCTAATCCTAACCCTAAACAAACTCTAACCATAAACCTAACACTCTCTAACTCCAACACTAAACCTAACCCTAACCCCTACCCTAGCACAAACCTTTAACATAACTCTAACCCCAACCACAACCCAAATGCTTACAACAACCTTAACAACAACCCTAACCCTAACCCTAACATTAAACCTAACCCTAACCCTAAACCTAACCCTAACACAAACACTAACCCTAACCTTAACCCTCATCCTACCCCTAACCCTAACCCTAAACCTACCTAAAACTATAACTATAACCGAAACCCAAATGCTTACACCAACACTAATCCTAAACCATACACTCTCTAACCCTACCCTAACCCTAACACAAACGCTAACCCTAATCCTAACCCCTCCCTTAACCCAGATGCTTACACCAAGCTTAACACTAACCCTAACACACTCTATCCCTAAGCATAAACCTAAACCTAACACAAACCCTAACGATAATCCTAAACCTAATGCTTACACCAACCCTAACACTAACCCTAACCTTAAAACAAACCCTAACCCTAATCGTAACTCTAAACATAATGCTTACAGCAACAGTAACCCCCACCCTAAACATAACCCTAACACAAATCCTAACCCTAACCCTAACCCTAAGTGTAATGCTTACACCAACAATAAACATCAACCTAAACATAACCCTAAGACAAACCCTAACGTTCATCCTAGCACTAACCCTAACCCTAACCCTAATGCTTACACCAAACCTATCAATAACCCTTACCCGAACACTAACACAAACCCTTACCTGAACACTAACCGTAACCTGAACCCTAAAATAATCCATAACAATAACCGTAACCTTACCCTAATGCTTACACCAAGCATAACTCTAACTCTAACCCTTATCCTAACCCTAACACTAACCCTAACACTAACCCTAACACTAACCCTAACACAAACCCTAACAATATCCGTAACCCTAATATTTACACCAACACTAACCCTAACCCTAACAGTCTCTAACACTAATCCTAACCATAATCCTAGCACAAACCCTAACACTAACCCTAAGCCTAATGCCTATATCAACTGTAACCCTCACCATAACCCTAACCCTAAACATAATGCTTACAGCAACAGTAACCCGCACCGTAACCATAACCCTAACACAAACCCTAAACCTTACCCTAACCGTAAACCTAAATGAAACCCTAATCCCAACCGTAATCCAAAGAATATACCAACCATAAACCTAACCCTTACCCTAACACTCTCTAACCCTAAGCCTAACCCTAACCCTAACACAAACCCTAACTCTAACCATAACACACACCTTAACCCTAACTCTAACCCCAACCCTAATGCTTACACCAACCCTAACCCTAACACTCACTCGCAACCTAACCCAAACGCTAATCCTAAACCTAACCCTAACCCAAACCCTAACCCTAACCATAACCCTAACCGTAATCCTAGCACTAATGTTAACCCTAAACCTAACCGTAACCCTACCATTACACTAACCCTATCACAAATGCTAACAATAACCGAAACCCTAATGCTTACACCAACCCTAAGCCTAATCCTAACATTCTCTAACTCTAAGCCAAACCGTAATCCTAGCACAAACCCTAACCCTAACCCAAAACCTAATACCTACACCAACCCTAACCCTAACGCTAAACGTCACCTTCACCCTAATCATAACCCTAACCCTAACCCTAAACCTACCTGGAAACCTAACCACAACCGTAACCCTAATCTTAATACACCAACCCTAACCTCACCCTTTCCCAAACCCTAAGACTAAACCCTAACACTAACCGTGACCATAACCCTAATCTTAACACTTACATCAACCCTAACAATAACCCTAATCCTCACCCTAAACCTATCCTGACCGTAACTCTATCTCTAACCCTATATCAAAGCCTAAACCTAACTCGCACCCTCACCCTAACACTAAGCCTAACATTAAATGTAACTGTAACGATATACCTATTCCTTACCGTAAGACTAATCATAAACTTACCCCTAACTGTAACTCTAACCCTAGCCCGAATCCTAACCCGGACCCTAACCCTAACCCTAAGCCTACCTGGAACCCTAACCCCAACCTAACCCAAACGTAACACTCTCTAACCCTAAACCTCACCCTAAACCTAACACAAAACCTAACCCTAACACTAACTCTAACCCTAATCCTAACCCTAACCAAAACCCTAACCTTAAACCTAACCCTAACCGTAACCCTAACACTAACCCTAATGCATACACCAACCCTAACCCTAACCATAACACTCCCTAACTCTAAAACTAAATCTAACCCTAACCCGAACCCTAGCACAAACACTAACCCTAACCCTAACACAAACTCGAACCCTAACCCTCTCCCTAACATTAACACAAAACCTACACTAACCTAAACCTAATACTTAAACCAACCCTAAACCTAACCATAAACCTCCCCCTCACCCTTACACTAACCCTAACCTGAAACCTAACCCTAATCCTAACCTTAATGCTTACACCAACCGTAACCATAACCCTAACCCCTACCCTAACACAAACCCTAACCCTAACACTAACCCTAACCCGAACCCAAACAAACCCTAACCCTAATCCTAACACAAACCCTAACCCTAACCATAACGGTAACCCTAATGCTTACACCAATCCTAAACTAACCCTAACCCTAATCCTAACAATAACCCTAACCCTAACCCTAAACCTAACCCTAACCCTAACACAAAACCTAACCCTAACCCTAACACAAAACCTAACAATAACCATAACACTAATGCTTACACCAACCCTAAAACTACACTAACACTCTCTAACCCTAAGCCTAACCGCAATCCTAGCACAAACCCTAACCCTAACCCTAAACCGAATGCCTACACCAGACCTAACCCTAATGCTAAACCTCACCTTCACCCTAACCCTAACACTAACACAAACCCTAACCATAACTTAAACCATAATGCATACACCAACCGTAATTATAACCCCATCCTAAACCTAACACTACCCTAACCCTAAACCTACCTTGAACCCTAAAAACAAACGTAACACAAATGCTGATACCAACCCTAACAATAACCCTAACACTCTCTAACCCCAACCCTAACCCTAACCTTAACCCTAACCCTAAACCTAACCCTATTCCTAACCCTAACACAAACCCTAACACTAACCGTAAACCTAATACGTACACCAACCCTAAGTCTAACCCTAAACCTCACTCTCACCTTTACCCTAACCCTATACCTAACCCTAACACAAAACATAATCCTAACCCCAAACCTAACACTAACCCTATCCCTAACCCTAACACAAACCCTAACACTACCCTAATCCTAACCCTAACACTAATGCTTACCCCAACCCTTACCATAACCCGAAACCGAACACTAATACAAACCTTAAACCTAACCCTAACCCGCACCCTAACACAAACCCTAACCCTAACCCTAACCCAAACAAAAACCCTAATCCTAACCGTAACCCCAACCCTAATGCTAACACCAACCCTTACTCTAACCCTAACCCTCACCTAACCCTATCCCCAACCCTAAACCTAACACTAACCCTAACACTAACCCTTACACAAACCTAACAATAACCGTAACATTAATGCTTACACCAACCCTAACCTTAACCCTAACACTCTCTAACCTTAAGCCTAACCGTAATCCCAAAACAAACCCTATCCTTCACCCTAAACCTAATGCCTACACCAACCCTAACTCTAATGCTAAACCTCACCTTCACTCTAACCCTAAACCTAACCCTAACCCTAACACAAACCCTAACCCTAACCCAACCCTAAGGCTTACACCTACCCTAACCCTAACCACACCCTTAACCTAACAGTAACCCAAACCCAAATCCTAACCCTAAATCTACCTGGAACCCTAACCACAATTGTAACACAAATGCTGACACCAACCGGAACCCTAACACTAACACTGTATAACCCTAATTCTAACCCTAACCGTAACAGAAACTCTAAACCTAACCCTAACCCTAATGCTTACACCAACCGTAACCCTAACCATAAACCTAACCCTCACCCTAACACTAACCTTTACCCTAAGCCTACCTGGAACCCTAACACTTACACTCTCTAACCCTAATTCTACCCCTAAAACTAACACAAACACTAAACCTAACCCCAACCTTAACCCTAAACTGCACCCTCACCCTTACCCTAAACCTAACTCGAACCCTAACACAAACCCTAACCCTAACCTAAACCTCACTCTAATGCTTACACTAACCCTAACACTAACCCTAACACTCACCCTAAACCTAAACCTGACCGTAACCCTAACTCTAACTCTAAACCAAAGATTAAACCTGACCTTCACCCTAACCCTAAGCCTAATATTAAACGTAAGTGTAAACCTATACCTAATTTTTACCAAAGCCTAATCATAACCTTAACCCTAACTGTAACTCTAACTGTAAACCGAATCCTAACCCGGGCCGTAACCATACCCTAACACTAACCCTAACCCTAAACCTAACCCAACCGTAATCCAAATGCTTACACCAACCCTAACCATAAGCCAAACACTCCCTAACTCTAACAATATCCCCAACCCGAACCCGAACACTAACACAAAACATAACCCTAACCCTAACCGCAATGCTTACACTAATCCAAACCCTAACCCTAACCCTAACCCTAAATGGAACCCTAAGCCTACCTGGAACCAGAACCCCAACCATAACCCTAATGCTTACACCAACCCTAACCCTAACTCTAACACTTTCTAACCCTAATCCTAACCCTAAACCTAACACAAAAACCCTAACAAACCCTAACCCTAACCCTAACACTAACCCTAACACAAATCTTAACCCTAACCGTACCCCTAACACTAAGTTTAGACCAACTCTAACCCTAACCCTAATTCTAACCCTAACCCTACCCCTAACCCTATCGTTAAACCTAACCCTAACACTAACCCTAACACTAACTCTAACCCTAACACAAACCCTAACACTAACCCTAACACTCGCAAACTCTAACACTAACCCTAACCCTTCCCCGAACCCTAGTACAAACCATAACACTGACCCTAAACCGAACCATAACCAAAATGCTTACACACTAGCCCTAACCCTAACACTCTCTAACCCTAAACTAACCATAACCCTAACCCTAAACCGAACCCTATCACTAACCCTAATACAAACCGAAACGCCAACTCTAAACCTAATACTGACACCAACCCTAAACCTAAACCTCACCCTCACCCTCTCACTAAGCCTAACCCGAAGCCTAACCCTAATCCTAGCCCTAACACTAACCCTAATGCTTACAGCAACCCTAACCATAACTCTAAATCGAACCCTAACAAAAACACTAACTTTAACACTAACCCTACCCGAACCCTAACACAAACCATAACCCTAACCCTAAGCATAACCCTAACACAAACCGTAACCATAACCCTAACCCTAATGCTTACACCAACCCTTACACTACCAATAACCCTCACCCTAAACCTAATCCTGACCATAACCCTAAGTCTAACTCTAAACCAAAGAATAAACCTGACCCTCACCCTAACCCTAAGCCTAATATGAAACGTAAGTGTAACCCTATACCTAATCCTTACCTTAAGCCTAATCATAACCTTAACCCTAACTGTAACTCTAACCCTAAACCGAACCCTAACCCGGAGAGTAACCCTAACTCTAATCTTACCGTATCCCTAAACCTAACCCAACCGTAACCCAAATGATTACACCAATCCTAACCATAACCCAAACACTCCCTAACTATAACACTAACCCTAACCCTAACCAGAACACTAACACAAACCCTAACCCGAAATCTAACCCTAATGCTTACCCCAACCCGAACCCTAACATTAACCATAACCCTAAGCCTACCTGGATCCCTAACCCCAACTGTAACACAAATGCCTACACCAACCTCAACAGTAACCCTAACACTATCTAACCAAACCCTCACCCTAAACCTAACACAAAACCTAAACCTAACCCTAACTCTAACCTAACCCTAACCCTAACACAAACACTACCACTAATCGTAACCCTAACCCTAATGTTTACAACAACCCTAACCCTAAGAATAACCCTAATCCTAACCATAGCCAAAACTCTAACCTTAAACCTAACCCTAACCCTAACAGTAACCCTAACACTAACCCTAACCATCCCTAACTCTAAAACTAACCCTAACCCTAACCAAACCCTAGCACAAACGCTAACCCTAATCTTAACATTAACTCGAACCCTAACCCTCTCCCTAACATTAACACAAACACTAAACCTACCCTAAACCTAATACTCCAGCCCTAAACCTAACATAAACCTCAGCCTCACCCTTACACTAACCCTAAACTGAAACCTAACCCTAATCCTAGCCCTAACCCTAATCCTAGCCCTAATCCTAACGCAAACCCTAACCATAACCATAACTCTAACCCTAATGCTTATACCAACCCTAAACTAACCCTAACCCTAATCCTAACCCTAACCCTAACCCTAAACCTAACCCTAACAATAACACAAACACTAACAATAATCGTAACACTAATGCTTACACCAAACCTAAAACTAACTCTAACAATCTCTAACCCTAAGTCTAACCGTAATCCTAGCACAAACCCTAACCCTAACCCTAAACCTAATGCCTACAATAACCCTAACCCTAATGCTAAACCTCACCTTCACCCTAACCCTAACCCTAACCCTAACGCAAACCCTAACCCTAACCCTAACCCAAACAAAAACTCTAATCCAAACCATAACCACAACCCTAATGCTTACACCAACCCTAACTCTAACCCTAACCCTCACCTAACCATATCCCTAACTCTAAACCTAATACTAACCCTAACACTAACCCTAACACAAACCCTAACAATAACCATAAACCTAATGCTTACACAAACCTTAACCCTAACCCTAACACTCTCTAACCCTAAGCCTTACTGTAATCCTAGCACAAACCCTAACCCTAAACCTAAACCTAATGCCTAAACCAACACTAACCCTAATGCTAAACCTCACCTTCACCCTAACTGTAAAGCTAACCCTAACCCTAACCATAACACTAACCCTAACCCAACCCTAAACCTAACACTAACTCGAACCCAAGTCCTAACCCTAAACCTACCTGGAACCCTAATTACAACCGTAACGCAAATGCTGACACCAACCCGAACCCTAACACTAACACTGTATAACCCTAATTCTAACCCGAACCCTAACAAAAACTCGAACTCTAACCCTAAACCTAATGCTTACACCAACCGTAACCCTAACCATAAACCTAACCCTCACCCTAACCCTAACCTTAACCCTAAGCCTACTTGGAAGCCTAACCCTAACACTGTCTAACCCTAATCCTACCCCTAAAACTAACACAAACACTAACCCTAACCCCAACCCTAACCCTAAACTGCACCCTCACCCTTACCCAAAACCTAACCCGAATCCTAACACAAACCCTAACCCTAAATCTAAACCTCAACCTAACCCTTACCCTAAACCTAACCCGAACCATAACACAAACCCTAACCATAACCCTAACCCTAACCCTAATGCTTACACCAACCTTAAAACTAAAAATAACCCTCACCCTAAACCTAATCCTGACCGTAACCCTAACTCTACCCCTAAACCAAAGAATAAACCTGACCCTCACCCTAACCCTAAGCCTGATATGAAACGTAAGTGTAACCCTATACCTAATCCTTACCTTAAGCCTAATCATAACCTTAACCCTAACTGTAACTCTAACCCTAACCCAAACCCTAACACGAACAGTAACCCTAACCCTAACACTAACCCTAATCCTAAATCTAACCCAACCGTAATCCAAATGCTTACACCAACCCTAACCATAATCCAAAAACTCCCTAACTCTAACAATAACCCTAACCTTATCCCGAACACTAACACAAACCATAACCCTAACCCTAACCGCAATGCTTACACCAATCCAAACCCTAAACCTAACCCTAATCCTAACGCTAACCCTAACCCTAACCCTAACCCTAACCCTAACCATAAGCCTACCTGAAACCCTAACCCCAAACATAACCCTAACCCTAACACTTTCTAACCCTAACCCTAAACCTAATACAAAAACCTAAACACTAACCCTAACCATAACCCTAATACTAACCCTAACACAAATCTTAAATCTAACCATAGCCCTAACCCTAATGTTTAGACCAACCCTAACCCTAACCCACATCCTAAACCTAATCCTAACCCCAACCCTATCCTTAAACCTAATCCTAACACTAACCATAACACTAACTCTAAGCCTAACAGAAACCCTAACCCTAACCCTAACACTCCCAAACTCTAACACTAAACCCAACCCAACCCCGAACCATAGTTCAAATCATAACCCTAACCCTAACCCGAACCGTAACCTAAATGCTTACAACAACACTAGCCCTAACTCTAACACTCTCTAACCCTAATCCTAACAATAACCCTAACCCTAAACCTCAGCTTCACCCTTACACTAAGCCTAACCCGAAGCCTAACCCTAATCCTAGCCCTAACACTAACCCTAATGCTTACAGCAACCCTAACCATAACCCTAAATCGAACTCTAACAAAAACACTAACTTTAACACTAACGCTACTCGAACCCTAACACAAACCATAACCCTAACCCTAATCATAACCCTAACACAAACGCTAAGCCTAACCGTAAGCTTAACCCTAATGCTTACACCAAACCTAACTATAACCCTAACTCTAATAATAACCCTAATCACAACCCTAACCCTAAACTTACCTGGAACCCTCCAAAACCGTAACACAAATGCTTTCAAAAACCTTAAACCTAACACAAACACTCCCTAACTCTAACACTAACCCTAACCCCAACCCTAACACAAAAAATAACCCTAACCATAACCCTAATGCTTACACCAACCCAAACACTAACCATAACCCTAACACTAAAACAAACGCTAAAAACCCTAATCCTCACACTCTCACTCTAACACTAACCATAATCTTAACTTGATCTCTAACCCAAATGCTTACACCACACCTAGCCCTAACCGTAACCCTAACACTCTCTAACCCAAACCCTAACCATAATTCTTACACCAACAGTAAACCTCAACTGAACCATAACCATAACCCTAACACAAACCCTAACCCTAACCCTAAACCTCACCATCACCCTTACCCTAACCCTAAACCTTACCATCACTTTTACCCTAACCCTAAATCTAACCCTAATGCTTACACAAACAATAACACTGACCCAAAACCGAACCATAACACAAACCCTAACCCTAACGCTACCCCAATCCTAACACAAACCCTAACCCTAACTGTAACCTTAACCCAAATGCTTACACCAACCCTAACCCTAACCCTAATCCTAACACTACCCTAACCCTAACCCTAAACCTAACCCTAACCCTAACCCTAACCCTAACCCTAACACTAACAATAACACAAACCCTAGCAATAATCATAGCTCTAATGCTTACACCAACCCTAACCCTAACACTCACCCTAACCATAAACCTAACTCTAAACCTAACCCTAACCCTAACCATAAGCCTAACCTATAACACCTAACCGTAACCCTAACCCTAACCCTAATGATTACACTAACCCTAACACTAGTCCTAACCCTCACCTTAAAAATAATCTTGACCGTAACCCTAACTCTAACCGTAAACCAAAACCTAGACCTAACCCGCACCCTACCTTAACACTAAGCATAACATTAAACGTAACTGTACCCTATACCTAATCCTCACATTAAGCCTAATCATAACCTTAACCCACTCTGTAACTCTAACCTGAACCCGAACCATAAACCACACCATTACCCAAATGCTTAAAACAATACTAACCCTAACCCTACAACTCTCTAACCCTAACCCTAAACCTAACCGTAACCCTAAATCTAACCCTATCCCTAACCCTAACACAAACCCTAATGCTAACCCTAAAACTAATACTTAAACCAACCCTAACCATAACCCTAAACCTCAACCTCACCCTTACCCTAACCCTAACCCAAACCCTAACCCTAATCCAAGCCCTAACCCTAACCCTAACACTAATGCTTACACCAACCTTAACAATAACCCTGGCCCGAACCCTATCAAAAACCCTAATATTAACCCTAACCCGAACCCTAAAACAATCCCTAACCTTAACCGTAATCTTACCCTAATGCTTACATCAACCAAAACTCTAACCCTAACCTTTAACCTAACCCTAACCCTTACCCTAACACTAACCCTAACACAAACCCTAACAATAACCGTAACCTAATGCTTACACCAACACTAACCCTAACCCTAACAGTCTCTAACACTAACCCTAACCCTCACCCAAAACCGAATCTAGACCGTAACCTTAACTCTAACCCTAAACCAAAGCCTAAACCTAACCCTCACCCTAAAACTAAGCCTAACATTAGACGTAAATGTAACGATATACCTAATCCTTACCTTAAGCCTAAATATAAACTTAACCCTAACTGTAACTCTAACCCTAACCCGAACCCTAACCCGGACCATAACCCTAACCCTACAACTAACCCTAACCCTAAACCTAACCCAACCGTAACCCAAATGATTACACCAATCCTAAGCACAACCCAAACACTCCCTAACTCTAACACTAACCCTAACCCTAACCCGAACACTAAAACAAAACCTAACCCTAACATTAAACCTAATGCTTACACCAATCCAAATCAGAACCCTAATACTAACACTAACCCTAACCCTAACACAAACCCTAACCTAAACCTACCCCTCACCCTTACCCTAAACCCAACCATAACCCTAACCTTACACTAACCATAAGCCTACCTAGAACTCTATCCCCACCGTAACCCAAATGCTTACACCAACCCTAACCCAAACCCTAACACTCTCTAACCCTAATCCTAACCGTAAAACTATCAAAACCCTAACCCTAACCATAACACTAACCCTAACATTACCCTAAACCTAAAACAAAACCTAACCGTAACCATAACCATAAACCTAATGTTTACACCAACACTAACCGTAACCCTAGCACAAACCCTAACACTAGCCTTAAATCAAACCCTAACCCTAACTCTAATACTATAACCCTAACACAAACCCTAACCCTAACACTCCCTAATTCTGACACTAACCCTAACCCTAACCTGAACCCTAGCACACCCTAACCCTAACCCTAAACCTAACCCTAATGCTTACACCAACCCTAACTCTGACCCCATCCTATACCTAACACTAACCCTAAACCTAACCCTAACCCTAACCTTAAATCTACCAGGAACCGTAACCACAACCGTAACCCAAATGCTGACACCAACCCTAAACCTAACCCTAACCCTAACACAAACACTAACCCTAACCCTAAACCTAATGCTTACACCAACCATAACCCTAAGCATAACACTCACTAACCCTAAGCCTAATTGTACCCCTAACTCTAACCCTAAACCAATCACTAACCCAAACCCTAAAGATAGCTGTAACCTTAATGCTAATCATTACACTAAGCCTAACCATAACACTAAACCTAACTCTAACCCTAAACCTACCTGGAACCCTAACCACAAATGTAACCGAAATGCTGACACCAACCCTAACGCTGAACCTAACACTCTGTAACCCTAATCCTAACCCTAATTCATTACACCTAACCGTAACCCTAACACTAACCCTAATGCTTACACCAACCCTAACACTAACCCTAACACTCACCCTAACCCTAAGCATAATTGTAACTATAACTCTAACCCTAACTCATAAAATAACCCTAAACCTAACGCTAACTGTAACCTTAACTCTAATCATTACCCTATACCTAGCCTTAACACTATACATAACCCCAACTCTAAACCTGCTTGGAACCCTAACCACAACCTTAACCCAAATGCTGACACCAACAATAACCCTAACACTAAAACTCTAACCCTAACCCTAACCCTAACACTCCCTAATTCTAACACTAACCCTAAACCTAAACCTAATGCTTACAGCAAACCTAAACCTAACACTAACCCTAAACCTAACCCTAACTGTAACCCTAAAACTACCTGGAACCCTAACCACAGCATTAACCCAAATGCTTACACCAACCCTAACCCTAAGTCTAACACTCACTAACCCTAAACCTAATTGTAACCCTACTCTAACCAAAACCAATCAGTAATCCTAACTCTAACGATAACTGTAACCTTAATGCTAATCATTACACTAAACCTAATCATAACACTAAACTTAAATCCAACCCTAAACCTACCTGGAACCCTAACCACAAACGTAACCGAAATGCTGACACCAACCCTAACCCTAAACCTAACACTCTCTAACCCTAATCCGAACCCTAATCCATTACACCTATCCGTAACCCTAACACAAAACCTAATGCTTACAACAACCCTAACACTAACCCTACCAGTAACCCTAACCCTAACACTAACCCAAACCCGAATGCTTACACCAACCCTAACACAAACCCTAACACTAACCCTAACACAAACTCTAACCCAAATCCTAACCCTAAACCTAACCCTAACCCTAATCCCAACGGTACCCCAAAAGCTTACACCAACACCAACCAGACCCCAAACACTCTCTAACCCAAAACCTAACCCTAACACAAACCATAACCCTAACCCTAACACAAACCATAACCCTAACCCTAAACCTAATGCTTACACCAACCCTAACCCTAACCCTAACCCTAAACGTAATGCTAATAACAACCCTAAACATTAAAGTAAGTCTCACCAACCCTAAGCCCTAACCCTAACCCTAACACAATCCCTAACCCTAACCCTAACCCTAACCCTTACACAAACTCTAAATCTAACCCTAAAAATAACCCTAACACTAACGTTTACATCAATCCTATCCTAAACCTAACCCTCACCCTAACCCTAGCACTAACCCTACCCTAACCCAAACACTAATGCTTACGCCAACACAAACCATAACACTAACCCTAACCGTAACCCTAACCCAAAGTCTACTTGGAACCCTAACCACAAACATAGCCCAAATGCTAACACCAACCCTAACCCTAACCCTAGCACTCTCTAACCCTAACTCTAAGCCTAAACCTAACCCTAACCCTATTAGAAACCCTAACACTAAACCTAAATCTAATGCTTATACCAAACCTAACCCTAACGCTAACCCCAACCCTAACCCTAACACAAACCCTACCCTAGCCATAACCCTAATCTTACCTGGATCACTAATCCAAACCGTAACCCCAATGCTTACACCAACCAGAAACCCTAACCTTGACACTCTCTAACCTTAACCCTACACCTAACCCTTACAAAAACCCTTACCCTAACCCTAACACTAATGCTTATACCAACCGTAACCCGAACCTTAACCTCACCCTCACCCTAACACTAAAACTAAACCTAACCAAAACCCGAAAACAAACCCTTACCCTAACCCTAACACTAATGCTTACACCAACCGCAACCCTAACCTTAACCTCACCCTCACCCTAACCCTAAAACTAAACCTAACCAAAACCCCAAAACAAACCCTTACCCTCACCCTAACACTAATGCTTACACCAACCCTATCCCTAACCCTAACCCTCACCGTAACCCTAACCCTAACACTAACACTTATGCTTACGCCAACCCTAACCATAACCCTAACCCTAACCGTAACACTAACCTTAACGCTAGGCCTACCAGGAAACTTAAGCCCATACGTAACCCAAATTCTTTTATTTTCTTTTTTTTTTATTTATTATTTTGCTTCTATAATTACATTGTAATATGTGACATAGTTACATAGGTACTTGGGTTCTCCCCACCCCTCCCCGAACCCTCCCACCATGGTGGATTCCTCCACCTTGTTGCATAACCACAGCTCAAGTTCAGTTGAGATTCCCCCATTGCAAGCGTATACCAAACATAGAGTCCAACATCTTATTGTCCAGTCAAGTTCAACAGCTTCTTAGGTATACCCTCCCTGGTCTGAAGACAGAGCCAGCAGAGTATCATCCCAGTCAATTGAAAGCTCCAACATACCATAAGCAAAAATTTACATCATTATGGAATTAATTGACATAGTAATGAGTAACCAATATGGCAAAAGTAAATGCGAGTTCTTAACCACCTTCTGTGACCACCTCATTGACATTTCCATTTTAGTTTATACACAACTTATAACATTCAAACCCAAATTCTTACACCAACCCTAACCCTAACCCTAACACTCCTTAACCTTAGCCCTTAATCTAACCCTAACACACACTCTAACCCTAAAACTAATGCTTACACCAAGCCTAACCCTAACACAAACTCTAACCCTAACCCGAACCCTAACACTTTTTAACCCTAACACTAACCCTAAACATAATGCTTACACCAAAACTAACACTAACTCTAACCCTCACCCTAAACCTAACCCTAATAGTAACCCTAACTCTAACCCTAAACCAAACACTGACCCTAACCATAACGCTAACTGTAACGTTAATCCTAATCATTACACTAAACCTAGCCATAACACTAACCCTAACCCAAACCCTAAACTTACCTAAAACCCTATCCACAACTGAAACCCAAATGCTGACACCAACACTAAACTAATCCTAACACTCTATAACCCTATTCCTCACCCTAACCATAACACAAACCCTAACCCTAACCCTAAACCTATTGCTTACACCAATCCTAACCCTAACCCTAACCTCACCCTCACCCTAACCCTAATCCTAACCCTAACCCAAAACCTACCTGGAACCATAACCACAACTCTAACTCAAATGCTTACACCAACCCTAACCCTAAACCTAACACTCTTCAACCCTAAAATTAACCCCAATCCTAACCCTAACCCTGAAACTAATGCTTACCCCAACACTAACCATAACCCTCACCCTCACCTTAAACCTAACAGAAAAACTAATCCTAACCCTAGCACTAACACTAACTCTAATGCTTACACCAACCCTAACACTAACCCTAACCATAACCGTAACCCTAAACCTAGCCTTATCCCTAACCCTAACAGAAACCCTAATGCTAACACTAAAACTAATACTTACACCAACCCTAACCATAACCCTAAACCTCAACCTCACCCTTACCCTAACCCGAACCCGAACCCTAACCCAAATCCAAGCCCTAACCCTAACCCTAACACTAATGCTTACACCAACCTTAACAATAACCCTTGCCCGAACCCTAACAAAAACCCTAATATTAACCCTAACCCGAACCCTAAAACAATCCCTAACCTTAACCGTAATCTTACCCTAATGCTTACATCAACCAAAACTCTAACCCTAACCTTTATCCTAACCCTAACCCTTATCCTAACACTAACCCTAACACAAACCCTAACAATAACAGTAACCCTAATGCTTACACCAACACTAACCCTAACCCTAACAGTCTCTAACACTAACCCTAACCCTCACCCAAAACCGAATCTAGACCGTAACCTTAACTGTAACCCTAAACGAAAGCCTAAACCTAACCCTCACCCTAACCCTAAGCCTAACATTAGACATAAATGTAACGATATACCTAATCCTTATCTTAAGCCTAAATATAAACTTAACCCTAACTGTAACTCTAACCCTAACCCGAACCCTAACCCGGACCATAACCCTAACCCTACAACTAACCCTAACCCTAAACCTAACCCAACCGTAACCCAAATGATTACACCAATCCTAACCATAACCCAAACACTCCCTAACTCTAACACTAACCCTAACCCTAACCCGAACACTAAAACAAAACCTAACCCTAACATTAAACCTAATGCTTACACCAATTCAAATCAGAACCCTAATACTAACACTAACCTTAACCCTAACACAAACCCTAACCTAAACCTACCCCACACCCTCACCCTAAACCCAACCATAACCCTAACCCTAACACTAACCATAAGCCTACCTAGAACTCTATCCCCACCCGTAACCCAATGATTACACCAACACTAACCCTAACCCTAACACTCTCTAACCCTAATCCTAACCGTAAACCTATCAAAACCCTAACCCTAACCATAACACTAACCCTAAAATTACCCTAAACCTAACACAAAACCTAAGCGTAACCACAACCATAAACCTAATGTTTACACCAACACTAACCGTAACCCTAGCACAAACCCTAACCCTAACACTCCCTAACCCTAACACTAACCCTAACCCGAATGCTTACACCAACCCTAACACAAACCCTAACACTAACCCTAACACAAACTCTAACCCAAATCCTAACCCTAAACCTAACCCTAACCCTAACCCCAACTGTAACCCAAAAGCTTACACCAACACCAACCAGACCCCAAACACTCTCTAACCCTAAACCTAACCCTAACCCTCACCCTGTCCCTAACCCTAACACAAACCATAACCCTAACCCTAAACCTAATGCTTACACCAACCCTAATCCTAACCCTAAAAGTAATGCTAATAACAACCCTAAACATTAACCTAAATCTCACCAACACCCTAACCCTAACCGTAACACAATCCCTTACCCTAACCCTAACCCTAACCCTTACACAAACTCTAAATCTAACCCTAAAAATAACCCTAACACTAACGTTTACATCAATCCTATCCTAAACCTAACCCTCACCCTAACCCTAGCACTAACCCTACCCTAACCCAAGCCTTAATACTTACGCCAACCCTAACCATTACACTAACCCTAACCGTAACCCTAACCCAAAGTCTACTTGGAACCCTAACCACAAACATAACCCAAATGCTAACACCAACCCTAACCCTAACCCAGCACTCTCTAACCCTAACTCTAAGCCTAAACCTAACCCTAACCCTATTAGAAACCCTAACACTAAACCTAAATCTAATGCTTACACCAAACCTAACCCTAACCCTAACCCCAACCCTAACCCTAACACAAACCCTACCCTAGCCATAACCCTAATCTTACCTGGATCACTAATCCAAACCGTAACCCCAATGCTTACACCAACCAGAATCCCTAACCCTGACACTCTCTAACCTTAACCCTACACCTAACCCTTACAAAAACCCTTACCCTAACCCTAACACTAATGCTTACACCAACCCTAACCCTAACCTTAACCTCACCCTCACCCTAACACTAAAATTAAACCTAACCAAAACCCCAAAACAAACCCTTACCCTCACCCTAACATTAATGCTTACACCAACCCTATCCCTAACCCTAACCCTCACCGTAACCCTAACCCTAACACTAACACTTATGCTTACGCCAACCCTAACCATAACCCTAACCCTAACCGTAACACTAACCTTAACGCTAGGCCTACCATGAAACTTAAGCCCATACGTAACCCAAATTCTTTTATTTTCTTTTTTTTATTTATTATTTTGCTTCTATAATTACATTGTAATATGTGACACAGTTACATAGGTTCTTGGGTTCTCCCCACCCCTCCCCAAACCCTCCCACCATGGTGGATTCCTCCACCTTGTTGCATAACCACAGCTCAAGTTCAGTTGAGATTCCTCCATTGCAAGCGTATACCAAACATAGAGTCCAACATCTTATTGTCCAGTCAAGTTCAACAGCTTCTTAGGTATACCCTCCCTGGTCTGAAGACAGAGCCAGCAGAGTATCATCCCAGTCAATTGAAAGCTCCAACATACCATAAGCAAAAATTTACATCATTATGGAATTAATTGACATAGTAATGAGTAACCAATATGGCAAAAGTAAATGCGAGTTCTTAACCACCTTCTGTGACCACCTCATTGACATTTCCATTTTAGTTTATACACAACTTATAACATTCAAACCCAAATTCTTACACCAACTCTAACCCTAACCCTAACACTACTTAACCTTAGCCCTTAATCTAACCCTAACACACACTCTAACCCTAAAACTAATGCTTACACCAAGCCTAACCCTAACACAAACTCTAACCCTAACCCGAACCCTAACCCTAACCCTAACCTTAACCCTAAAAAAACCCTAACCCTAACCCGAACCCTAACACTTTTTAACCCTAACACTAACCCTAAACATAATGCTTACACCAAAACTAACACTAACTCTAACCCTCACCCTAAACCTAATCCTAATTGTAACCCTAACTCTAACCCTAAACCAAACACTGACCCTAACCATAACTCTAACTGTAACCTTAATCCTAATCGTTACACTAAACCTAGCCATAACACTAACCCTAACCCAAATCCTAAAAATACCTAAAATGCTGTCCACAACCGAAACCCAAAAGCTGACACCAACACTAAACTAATCCTAACACTCTCCAACCCTATTCCTAACCCTAACCCTAACACAAAACCCAACCCTAACCCTAAATCTAATGCTTACACCAATCCTAACCCTAACCCTAACCTCACCCTCACCCTAACCCTAATCCTAACCCTAACCCAAAACCTACCTGGAACCTTAACCATAACTATAACTCAAATGTTTACAACCACCCTAACCCTAACCCTAACACTCTCCAACACTAAAATTAACCCTAATCCTAACCCTAACCCTAAAACTAATGTTTACCCCAACACTAACCATAACCCTCACCCTCACCTTAAACCTAACAAAAAAACTAATCCTAACCCTAGCACTAACACTAACTCTAATACTTACACCAACCCTAACACTAACCCTAACCATAACCCTAACCTTAACCCTAACCTTAACCCTAACCCTAACTGTAACTCTAGCCCTAACACGAACCCTAACCCTGATTGTAACGCTATCCCTTACACTTAAACTAACCCTAACCCTAACCCTAATGCTTACAGCAACCCTAACACATTCTAACGCTAACCCTAACCCTAACCCTAACACATACACTAACCATAACCCTAACCCTAATTCTACCTGGAACCTAATTCTAAGTGTAACGCAAATGCTTACACCAACCTTAACCCTAATCGAAACACTCCCTAAATCTAACACTAACCCTAACCCTAACCCTAAACCTAACACAAACCCTAACCCTAACCCATATGCTCACACCAACCCAAACCCAAACCTTAACCCTAACACTAACCCTAACCCTAACCCTAATCCTAACACTAACCCTAAACTTAAACCTAAAATTATTGCTTACACCAACACTACACCTAACCCTAACCCTCACCCTAACACTAACCCTAAGCCTAACACAAACCCTAACAATAACCCTAACCTTAACGCTTACACCAACATTAACCCTAACCCTAACACTTACCCTTCCCCTAACCCTAACCCTAATACAAACCTTAACACTAACACTAAGTCTACCAGGAACCCTTACCCCAACTGTAACTCAAATGCTTACATCAACCTTAACAATAACCCTAACACTTTCCAACCCTAACCTTAACCCTACCCTAACAGAAATCCTAATGCTAACCCTAAACCTCATGCTTACCACAACCACAACACTAACCAACACCCGCAACCTCACTCTATTCCTAACCCTAACCTAACCTAAGCCCTAAACCTAACACTAACACTAATGCTTACACCAAACCTAAACCTAACCCTTACACAAACCCTAACCCTAACCCATAACAACAAACCGTAACACTAACTGTAACCCTAATGCTTAAGATAATCCTAACCATACCCATAACACTAACTGTAACACTAACCTTAACCCTAAACGTACCTGGAACCCTAAGCCCAACTGTAACCCAAATGCTTACATCAACCCTAACCTTAACACTAACATTCTCTAACCCTAACCCTAAACCTAACCCTAACACAGACCTAACCCTAACCTAATGCTTACACCAAGCCTAACCCTAACCCTAACCCAAACACTTACACAAACTCTAACCCGAAGCCTAAACCTAACCCTAACACTAATGCTTACCCCAACCCTAACAATAACCGTAACACTAAACGTAAGCATAAACGTACCTGTACCCTAACCCCAATGTAACCCAAATGCTTACACCAACCCTAAATCTAACCCTAACACTTTCTAAACCTTAGCCTAACCATAACTCTAACACAAACCCTAAACCCAACACTAAACCTAATGCTTACACCTACCTAACCCAAACCCTAAACCTCACGCTACCCCTAACCCTAACCCTAACACAAAAGTTAACCTTGGGCCAGGAGGCGTGGCCTAGCGGCTAAAGTCCTCGCCTTGAAAGCCCTGGGATCCCATATGGGCACCCGTTCTAATCCCGGCAGCTCCACTTCCCATCCAGCTCCCTGCTTGTGGCCTGGGAAAGCATTCGAGGATGGCCCAATGCATTGGGACACTGCACCTGCGTGGGAGACCCGGAAGATGTTCCAGGTTCCCGGATTCGGATCGGCGCGCATCGGCCCGTTGTGGCTCACTTGGGGAGTGAATCATCGGACGGAAGATCTTCCTCACTGTCTCTCCTCTGTGTATATCTGGCTGTAATAAAATGAATAAATTTAAAAAAAAAAATTTAACCTTAAGCCCAACACTCTCTAAAGCTAACGGTAACCATAACCCTAACACTAACAGAAACACTAACCCTAAACCTAAACCTAGCCCTAACACAAACCCTAACACTAACTCTAAAACTAATGCTTACACCAACCCTAACCCTAACCATCACCCTAACCCTAACACAACCCTAACCCATATGCTAAACCTAACCCTTAAACAAACCCTAACCCTAAACCTAACACTAACACTAATACTTACAACAATCCAATCCCTAACCCTAACCCTAACACTAACTGTAAACCTAACCCTATGATTAATGCTTGCACCAACCCTATCCCTAACCCTAACCCTCACACTAACCATAACCCTAACACTAACACTTATGCTTACGTCAACCCTAACCATAACCCTAACCCTAACCGTAACACTAACCTTAACGCTAAGCATACCAAGAAACTTAAGCCCATACGTGACCCAAATGCTTACACCAACCCTAACCCTAACCCTAACACTCTTTAACCTTAGCCCTTAACCTAACCCTAACACACACCCTAACCCTAAAACTAATGCTTACACCAAGCCTAACCCTAACACAAACCCTAACCCTAACCCGAACCCTAACCCTAACCCTAACCTTAACCCTAACAAAAACCCTAACCCTAACTGTAACACTATCTAACCCTAACCTTAACCCTACCCTAACAGAAATCCTAATGCTAACCCTAAACCTCATGCTTACCACAACGATAACACTAACCTACACCCGCAAACTCACCCTATCCCTAACCCTAAACCTAACCTTAGCCCTAACCCTAACACTTACACTAATGCTTACACCAAACCTAAACCTAACCCTTACACAAACCCTAACCCTAACCCATAACAACAAACCGTAACACTAACTGTAACCCTAATGCTTAAGATAATCCTAACCATACCCATAACCCTAACCGTAACACTAACCTTAACCCTAAATGTACCTGGAACCCTAAGCCCAACTGTAACCCAAATGCTTACATCAACCCTAACCTTAACACTAACATTCTCTAACCCTAACCCAAAACCTAACCCTAACACAGACCTAGCCCTAACCTAATGCTTACACCAAGCCTAACCCTAACCCTAACCCTAACCATAACCCAAACACTTACACAAACTCTATCCCTAAGCCTAAACCTAACCCTAACACTAATGCTTACCCCAACCCTAACAATAACCCTAACCCTAAACGTAACCATAAACGTACCTGTTACCCTAACCCCAACTGTAACCCAAATGCTTACACCAACCCTAAACCTAACCCTAATACTCTCTAAACCTAAGCCTAACCCTAACACTAACACAAACCCTAACTATAACCGTAGCACTAACCTTAATGCTTACACCAACCCTGACCCTAATCCTAATCCTAACCCAATTACTAACCCTAACCCTAACCCTAACCTCACCTTAACTTTCACCCTCACCCTCACCCTCACCCGAAGCCTCACAAAAACCCTAACCCTAATCCTAAACCTAACACAAACCCTAACCCAAACCATAACCCTTACAATAATGCTTACACCAACCCTAACTCTAACGCTAACCCTAATCCTAAACATAACTTTAACGCTAACCCTAACCCTAACACAAACACTAACAATAACCTTAAAGAAAATGCTTAGAACAACCCTAACTCTAAATCTAACCGTAACCCTAAGTCTCACCTTCACCCGAACCCTAACCCATTCAGAAACCCTAACCCTAAACATAACCCTAATGCTTACACTAACCCTAAACCTAAACCTAACCCTAACCATAACAGTAATGCTTACACCAAACCTAAACCTAACCCTTACCCAAACCCTAACACTAAACCATAACATCTAACTGTAATCCTAACCCTAACCTTAATGCTAACACCAACCCTAACCATAACCCTAATCCTAATGTTTACACCAACCCTAACACTAACAAAAACCCTAACACTCTCTAACCCTAAACCAACCCCTAACCCCAAGCCAAACCCTAACCCTATCCCGACTCTTAACAAAAACCCTAACCTTCACCCTATACCTGATACTTACACCAACATTATCTTAACCCTAAACCTAACCATAACATTAACCCTAACACAAACCCTAACCATAACCCTAAACGTAACCCTAAGCCTTCATGGAACCCTTACCCCAACCTTAACCCAAATGTTTACACAAAGCCTAACACTCTCTAACCTTAAGCATAACCCTAATTCTAAAACAAACCCTAACCCTAAACCTTAACCTAATGCTTACAACAACCCTAACCCTAACGCTAACAATAACCCTAAACGTAACAAAACCATAACACTAACCGTAATCCAAATGATTAAACCAACCCTAAGCCTAACCCTATAAATCTCCAAATCTAAGCCTAACCTTAACCCTAGTAAAAACCCTAAACCTAAACCTAACCCTAATGCCTACGCCATACCTAACCCTAAAGCAAAACCTCACTTTCACCCTAACACTAACATTAACCCTAACAAACCCTAACACAAACCCTAACCCTAACCCTAATTCTTAAACAAAGCCTAACCCAAACCCCACACTAAAAATAACACAAACCCTAACCCTAACCCTAAACATAATTTTTACACTAACCCTAACCCTAACCCTCACCTTCAACCTCACCCAAACCATAACCCTTAACCTAACCCTAACACTAACACTAACACTAATGCATACACCAACCCTAAACATAACCCTTATCCAAACCCTAAGACTAACCCAAAACACCTAACCGTAACCTAACACTAACACTAATGTTTACACCAACCTTAACACTAACCCTAACCCTCACCCTAAACCTAATCCTGACCATAACCCTAACTCTAACTCTAAACCAAAGCCTAAACCTAACCCTCACCTTAATCCTAAGCCTAACATTAAACGTAACTGTAACCCTATAACTAAGCCTTACCTTAAGCCTAATCATAAACTTAACCCTAACTGTAATTCTAACACTAACCCGGAATATAACCCTAACCGTAACCCTAACCCTAAACCTAAACCTAAACCAAACCGTAACGCAAATGCTGACACCAACCCTAGCCCTAACCCAAACACTCCCTAACTCTAACACTAACCCTAACCCTAAAACGAAGCCTAACACAAACCCTAAACCTAACCCTAACCCTAATGCTTACACCAACCCAAACCCTAACCCTATCACTTACCCTAACCCTAATCATAAACCTAACACGAACCCTACACAAACCCTAACCCAAACCCTAACAAAGCCTAAGCCTACCTGGAACCCTAACTCTATCCCTAATCCTAACCCTAACCCTAACCCTAACCTTAAACCTAACGCTACCATAACACTGACACTAACCCTAACCCTAACACAAACCCTAAACCAAATCCTAACAGTCCCTAACTCTAACACTGACCGTAAACCTAACCCGAAACCTAGCACAAACCCTAACCCTAACTCTAACACCAAACGTAAACCACATGCTTATAACAACTCTAACGCTAACAGTCACACTCTCTAACCAAAATCCTGAAGTAACCCTAACCTGAACCCTAATCCTCTCCCTAATCCTAACAAAAACACTAACCCTAACCCTAAACCTAATACTTACACCAACCCTAACCAAAACCCTAAACCTCACCCTCACCCTTACCCTGACCCTAACCCGAACACTAACCCTAATCCTAGCCCTAACCCTAACCCTAATGCTTACACCAACTCTAACCATAACCCTAACACTAATACTAACATTAACCCTAACCCTAACCCTGACAATAACACAAACCCTAACAATAACCGTAACCCTAATGCTTACAACAACCCTAACCCGAACCCTAACCCTAACACTCTCTAAACCTAAACCTAAACGTAACCCTAGCAAAAAGCCTAACCCTAACCCTAAACCTAAGGCCTACACCAACCCTAACCCGAACGCTAAACCTCAGCTTCAACCTCACCCAACCCTAACAATAATCCTAACACAAACCCTAACCCTAACGCTAAACCTAATGCTTACACAAACCCTAATACTAACCCCACCCTAAATATAACACAAACCCTAACCCCAACCCTAAACCTAATTCTTTTTTTTTAATTTTATTATAAATTCATTAATTACATTGTATTATGTGACACAGTTTCATAGGTACTGGGATTCTCCCCACCCCTCCCCAAACCCTCCCACCATGGTGGATTCCTCCACCTTGTTGCATAACCACAGCTCAAGTTCAGTTGAGATTCCCCCATTGCAAGCATATACCAAACATAGAGTCCAGCATCTTATTGTCCAGTCAAGTTTAACGGCTTCTTAGGTATACACTCTCTGCTCTGAAGACAGAGCCAGCAGACTATCATCCCAATCAATTAAAAGCTCCAAAATACCATCAGCAAAAATTTACATCAATATGGAATTAATTGACATAGTAATGAGTAACCAATATGTTAAAAGTAAATGCGAGTTCCCAGCCACCTTCTGTGACCACCTCACCTATACTTCAATTTTAGTTTGTACACAACCTATAACATTCAAAATATAACATGTTATACATAAGATCATATCATCTTAAATTAAGGCAAACATGTGGTATTTAACCTTTTGGGATTGGCTCATTTCCCTTAGCATTATGGTTTCCAGTTTGGCCCATTTGGCCACAAAGAACTGCATTTTGTTTTTTTTTAATAGCTGAGTAGTATGCCATGGAGTAGATGAACCATAGCTTTCTTATCCAATCATCTGTTGATGGGCATTTTGGCTGCTTCCATGTTTTTGCAATTACTGATTGTGCTGCTATGAACATAGGAGTGCATGTTGGTTTCTCATAAAACAAGTGTTCTGGATATATTCCTAGGAGTGCTATTGCCGGGTCATACGATATGTTGTATTTGAGTTGTTTGAATGTTCTCCATACTGATTTCCATAGAGGCTGTACCAGCCTGCAGCCCCACCAGCAGTGGAGTAGGGTTCCCTTTTCCCCGCAACCTCGCCAACAAGTGTTGTTGGTGCTTTTATTCATGTGGGCCAGTCTTACTGGCGTTAGGTGGTACCTCATTGATGTTTTAATTTGAATTTCCCTTATTGCCAGGGAACTTGAGCATTTTTTCATATGTTTATTTGCCATTTGGGTTTGTTCCTTTGTGAAGTGTTTGCCCATTTCCCATGCCCATTTCTTGAGGGGCTTGTTTGTTTTGACATTTT
Source organism: Ochotona princeps (assembly GCF_030435755.1). Taxonomy (NCBI): domain Eukaryota; kingdom Metazoa; phylum Chordata; class Mammalia; order Lagomorpha; family Ochotonidae; genus Ochotona; species Ochotona princeps. The sequence goes on from NC_080851.1 coordinate 42,148,239, forward strand.
GGTTGTTTTGTAGCTCTTTGTATATTCTGGAGATCGGCCCTCTATCACCTAAGTCGTGTGCGAAGATCTTCTCCCATTCTGTGGGTTGCCTTTTTACTTTGTTGATTGTTTCTCCAGCTGTACAGAAGCTTCTTAGTTTTTTTGAGGTCCCACTTGTTTATTTTGGTCTTGATTTCTACTGCATTTGTAGTCTTTTTTTAGGAAGTGAGGGCCTACCCCTAAGTGTTGCAGTGTGTTTCCAACATTTTCTTCCAAAAGTTTGAAGGTTTCTGGATGTAGGTTTAAATCTTTTATCCATTTGGATTTGATCTTAGTATATGGTGAAAGATGTGGGTCTATCTTTTTGTTTCTGCAGGCTATTAACCAGTTGTTTCAACAGCATTTATTGAACAGACCTTCCCATTTGCCTGGGTTGTCGTTTGTCTTTTTGTCAAAGATTATTTGGCTGTATTTCTGTGGGTTCCCATCTGGTGTTTCTATTCTGCTCCATTGATCTTCTCTATTTTTTTGCCAGTACCAGGTTGTTTTGATAACCACTGCCCTATAGTATGTCCAGAGGTCTGGAAATGTGATTCCCCCTGCTAACTTCCTGTTCTTGAGAATGGTTCTAGCTATTCGTGATTTTTTGTGCTTCCAGATGAACCTTTGAATCATTGTTTCCAGATCTGTGAAGAATGTTTTTGGCAATTTGATTGGGATTGCGTTGAATGTATATATTGCCTTTGGCAGTATAGACATTTTAATGATATTGATTTTACCTATCCAGGAGCATGGGATGTTACTCCATCTTTCTAGATCTTGTTCAATTTCTTTTTTAAGTAGTTTGTAGTTTTCCTCAAATAGGTCTCCAACATTTTTGGTTAGGTTAATTCCCAGATACTTCATGCTTTCCTTTGTTACTTTGAATGGTATCTTGCTGGTTAGATCTTTTTCCAACTTGGGGCTGTTAGCATACACTATGGCTGTTGATTTTTGTTCATTAATTTTGTACCCTGCCACTCTACCGAACTCTCGTATAAGTTCTAGTAGTCTCTGTGTGAGCCTTTTGGCTCTTCCATATAAAGAATCATGTCATCTGCATATAGTGAAAGCTTGACTTCTTCATTTCCCATTTGGATTCCTTTGATTTCTTTTTCTTGTCTTATGGCCTCAGCGAGTACCTCTAGAACTATGTTGAATAGCAGCGGAGAAAGCGGACATCCCTGTCTTGTTCCAGATCTCAGTGGGAAGGGTTCCAGTTTTTCTCCATTCAGTATGATGCTGGCATTGGGTTTTTCATATATTGCTTTGATTATGTTGTGGATTTTTCCATCTATGCCTACCTTGGTTAGAGTCTTTAGTAGGAAGTTGTGCTGAATTTTGTCGAAAGCTTTTTCTGCATCTATTGATACTATCATGTGATTCTTGTTTTTCAGTTTTTGGATGTGGTGTATCACATTTATGGATTTCCGAATGTTGAACCATCCCTGCATTCCAGGGATGAATCCTACTTGATCTGGATGAATGATCTGTCTGATGTGTTTTTTAATTCTGTTGGCTAGGATTTTGTTGAGAATCTTAGCATCAATGTTCATCAAAGAGATAGGTCTGTAGTTTTCTTTCTCTGTAGGATCTCTGCCCGGTTTTGGTATTAAGGTAATGTTGGCTTCATAGAATGAGTTTGGAAGGGTTGCTTCCTTTTCTATTGTTTTGAAGAGTTTGTAGAGGATTGGGGTTAGTTCTGTTCGGAATGTTTTGTAGAATTCTGGAGTGAAGCCGTCTGGGCCTGGGCTTTTCTTTGTTGGGAGGTCTTTAATCACTGATTCAATCTCTGCTTCAGTTATGGGTTTGTTCAGGTTGAATGTTGCCTCTGGGCTAAGTTTTGGCAGGTTGTGTGAGTCTAAGAACTTTTCCATTTCTTGGTGGTCTTCTGATTTGTTGGAGTACAGTGCTTTGTAGTAATTTCTGATTATGTTCTTAATGGTTGTAATGTCTGTTGTTATGTTGCCTTTTTCATCTTTGATGCTGTTAATTCTTGCCTTCTCTTGTTTTTTCTTTGTCAGTCGGGCCAGTGGGGTGTCTATTTTGTTTATCTTTTCAAAAAAACAGCTTTTTGATTCGTTGATTTTGTGTATGGTTTTTTTATTTCTATCTGGTTGATTTCCTCCCTTGTTTTGATGATTTCTTGTTTCCTGTTGTGTGTGGGGCTCATCTGCTGCTGCTTTTCCAATTCCTGGAGGAGTGTGGTTAGTTCCTGTATTTGGCGACTTTCTTGGGCCTTGACATGAGCTCCAATTGCGATGAGTTTACCCCGTAGCACTGCTTTGGCAGTGTCCCACAATTTTTGGAATGTTGTATCAGAGTTTTCATTGGTTTCCATAAATTTTTTGATCTCATCCTTAATTTCTTCCCTGACCCATTGTTCGTTTAATAGCATATTGTTCAACCACCAAGAGTTTCTGTATTTCCTTGGGCATTTTGAATTGCTGATTTCCAGTTTCATTCCGTGGTGGTCTGAGAGGGTACATGGTATGATTCCTATCTTTTTGAAGTTATTTAGATTTGCTTTGTGTCCTATCATGTGGTCGATCCTGGAGAAGGTGCCATGCACTGCTGAAAAAAATGTATAATCTGTGGTCAGACAAGAAAAGATGGCCGACTACAGAGAGCTGGTGTAGGGTAGAGTAGGGAAGGAGGGGAGCCGATCCAGCAGAGAAACAGGCCAGGAGGTGTGAAACTGTAGGGAGAAGAGCAAGAAGGTCACTGGAGTTCACTAAAGCAAGAAGATCTACACAGCGTGAAGAAACCTAATTCTTATACCAACACTAACACTAACCCTCACCCTCACCCTAACACTAAGCCTAACATTAAACGTAACTGTAACCCTATACCAAATCGTTACCTTAAGCTTAATCATAACCCTAACTCTAACTGTAACTCTAACACTAACGTGAACCATAACCCGGACTGTACCACTAACATTAACCCTAACCGTAACCCTAACCCTAATGCTAACACCAACCCAAACACTAACCATAACGCTATCCCTAACACAAACATTAACGCTAACAATAACTCTCATCCTAACGCTAACCCTAACTCTAACACTAACCCAAATGCTTACACCAACCCTAAGCCTACCCCAAACACTCCCAAATCTAACACTAACCCTCACCCTAACTCGAACACTAACACAAACCCTAAACCAAACCCTAACCATAATGCTTACACCAACACAAACCCTAACCCTAAACCTAACACTAACCATAACCCTAAAACAAACCCTAACCCTAACCCTAACCTAAACCTAATACTTACACCAATCATAACCATAAACATAACACAAATCCTAACCCTAACCCTAACCCTAAAGCTAACACCAACCATAACCCTAAACCTACCTGGAACCCAACCATAACCGTAACACAAATGCTTTCACCAACCCTAACCCTAACCCAAACACTCCCTAACTCTAACACTAACACTAACCCTAACCCCAACCCTAACTCAAACAATAACCCTAACCATAACCCTAATGCTTACACCAACCCAAACCCTAACCATAACCCTAACACTAACACAAACCCTAAAAACCCCTAATCCTCACACTCACTCAATCTAACACTAACCCTAACCTTCACTTGAACTCTATCCCAAATGCTTACACCACACCTACCCATAACCATAACCATAACCATAACCATAACACTCTCTAACCCTAACCCTAACCCTTACCCTAAACCTAAACCTAACCCTATCCCTAACCCTAACACAAACCCTAACGCTAACCCTAAAACTAATACTTACACCAACCCTATCCCTAACCCTAATCCTCAACCTCACCCTTACCCTAACACGAACCCGAACCCTAACCCCAATCCTAGCCCTAACCCTAACCCTAATGCTTACATCAACACTAACAATAACCCTTACCCGAACCCTAACACAAACCCTAATCCTAACCCTAACCCGAACCCTAAAAGAATCCCTAACCCTAACCGTAACCTTACCCTAATGCTTACACCAACCATAACTCTAACCCTAACCCTTATCCTAACACTTACCCTAACCCTAACACTAACCCTAACACAAACCCTAACAATAACCGTAACCCTAATGCTTACTCCAATACTAACCCTAACCCTAACAGTCTCTAACACTAATCCTAACCGTAACCCTAGCACAAACCCTAACACTAACCCTAAGCCAAATGCCTACACCAACCCTAACCCTCACCCTAAACCTAAAACTAACACACACCCTAATCAAAACCCTAAACCTATAGCTTACACCAACCCTAACCCTAACCCTAAACCTCACCTTCACCATACCCTAACAATAATCCTAACTCTAACACAAACCCTGATCCTAACCCTAACACAAATGCTTACACCAACCCTAAACCTAACCCCACCTTAAACCTAACACTACCCTAATCCTAAACCTGATCTTAATCCTAAAACTACCTGGAACGCTAACCACAACCACAGCACAAATGCTGACACCAATCCTAACCCTAACCCTAACCCTAACCCTATCCCTAACACTTTATATCACTAATTTTAACCCTAGCCCTAACCCTAACCCTAACCCTAACCCAAATGCTTACATCAACGCTAACCCTGAAGCTAACACTCTCTGAACCTAATCCTTACTCTAAACCTAACCCAAACACTAACCCTAAACCTCACCCTAACCCTAATCCTAACCCTAACCCTAAACCTAACCCCAACCTTAAACGTAACCCTAGCACTAACCCTAACACTAACCCTAATCCGAACCCTAACACAAACCCTAACCATAAACCTAACAGTCTCTAACTCTAACACTAAACCTAACCCTAACCCGAACCCTAGCACAAACCCTAAACATAACTCTAACCCCAACCACAACACAAATGCTTACAACAACCCTAACTCTAACCCTAACCCTAACATTAAACCCAACCCTAACTCTAAACCTAACCCTAACACAAGCATTAACCCTAACCTTAACCCTCATCCTACCCCTAACCCTAACCCTAAACCTACTTAAAACTATAACCATAACCGAAACCCAAATGCTTACACCAACACTAACCCTAACCCTAACACTCTCTAACCCTACCCTAACCCTAACACAAACGCTAACCCTAACCCTAACCCCCCCTTAAACCAAATCCTTACACCAAGCTTAACACTAACCCTAACACACTCTAACCCTAAGCATAAACCTAAACCTAACACAAACCCTAACCATAACCCTAAACCTAATGTTTACACCAACCATAACCCTAACCCTAACCTTAAAACAAACCCTAGACCCTAACCCTGACCCTGACTGTAATGCTTACACCAACAGTAAACCTCAACCTAAACATAACCCTAACACAAACTCTAACCCTAACCCTGACCCTGACTGTAATGCTTACACCAACAGTAAACCTCAACCTAACCATAGCCCTAACACAAACCCTAACCTTAATTCTAGCACTAACCCTAACCCTAACCCTACTGCTTACACCAAAACTATCAATAACCCTTACCCGAACACTAACACAAACCCTTACCCGATCACTAACCCTAACCTGAACCCTAAAACAACCCCTAACCCTAACCGTAACATTACCCTAATGCTTACACCAACTATAACTCTAACTCTAAAACTTATATTAACAATAACACTAACCCTAACACAAACCCTAACAATAACCGTAACCCTAATGTTTACACCAAAACTACCCATAACCCTAGCAGTCTCTAACACTAATCCTAACCGTAATCCTAGCACAAACCTTAACCCTAACCCTATGCCTAATGCCTATATCAACCGTAACCCTCACCATAACCCTAACCCTAATACAAACACTAACCAAACCCCTAAACCTATTGCTTACACCAATCATAACCCTAACCCTAACACAAACCCTAACCCTAATCATAACTCTAAACATAATGCTTACAGCAACAGTAACCCGCACCCTAACCCTAACCCTAACCCTAACCGTAAACCTACCTGAAACCCTAACCCCAATCGTAATCCAAATGAATATACCAACCATAAACCTAACCCTAACCCTAACACTCTCTAACCCTAAGCCTAACACTAACCCTAACACTAACCCTAACCCTAACCCAAAACGGAATGCTTACACCAACCCTAAACAATACCTAACCTGAACCCTAACACAAACCATAACCCTAACCATAACAAACACCCTAACACTAATCATAACCCTAACCCTAATGCTTACAACAACCCTAAACCTAACCCTAACCAGAATCCTAACTCTAACCCTAACCCTCACCCTAACCCTAACCCTAAACCTAAGCCTAACCCTAACCAAAACCTAAACCTAACACAAACCCTAACACTAACTGTAACCCTAAGGCTTACACCAAACCTAACACTAACCCTAACCCTAAAACAAACCAGAGGCCTAATCCTAACCCTAACATTAACCTTAAACCTACGTGCAACCCTAACTCAAACCGTAATCCAAATGATTACAACAACCCAAACCCTAACACTAAGCCTAACACTATCTAACCCTAAGCCTAACCGTAATCCTAGCACAAAACCTAACCCTAACCCTAAACCTAATGCTGACACCAACCCTAACCGTAACACTAAACCTCACCTTCACCCTAACACTAATTTTACCCTAACACAAACTCTAACTCTTACCCCAACCCTAATGCTTACAACAACCATAAAAATGACCCCACCCTAAACATAACACAAACCCCTACTCTAACCCTAACTCTAAACTAATGCTTACACCAACCCTAACCCTAACCCTCACCTTCATCATCACCCAAACCATAACCCTTAACCTAACCCTAACACTAACACTAATGCATACACCAACCCTAAATATAACCCTTATCCAAACCCTAAGACTAACCCAAAACACCTAACCGTAACCTAACACTAACCCTAATGTTTACACCAACCTTAACACTAACCCTAACCCTCACCCTAAACCTAATCCTGACCATAACCCTAACTCTAACGCTAAACCAAAGCCTAAACCTAACCATCACCTTAATCCTAAGCCTAACATTAAACGTAACTGTAACCCTATAACTAAGCCTTACCTTAAGCCTAATCATAAACTTAACCCTAACTGTAATTCTAACACTAACCCGGAATATAACCCTAACCGTAACCCTAACCCTAACCCTAAACCTAAACCAAACCGTAACCTAAACCTAATTCTTATACCAACACTAACACTAACCCTCACCTTCACCCTAACACTAAGCCTAACATTAAACGTAACTGTAACCCTATACCAAATCGTTACCTTAAGCTTAATCATAACCCTAACCCTAACTGTAACTCTAACACTAACGCGAACCATAACCCGGACTGTACCACTAACATTAACCCTAACCGTAACCCTAACCCTAATGCTAACACCAACCCAAACACTAACCATAACGCTATCCCTAACACAAACATTAACGCTAACAATAACTCTCATCCTAACGCTAACCCTAACTCTAACACTAACCCAAATGCTTACACCAACCCTAAGCCTACCCCAAACACTCCCAAATCTAACACTAACCCTCACCCTAACTCGAACACTAACACAAACCCTAAACCAAACCCTAACCATAATGCTTACACCAACACAAACCCTAACCCTAAACCTAACACTAACCATAACCCTAAAACAAACCCTAACCCTAACCCTAACCTAAACCTAATACTTACACCAATCATAACCATAAACATAACACAAATCCTAACCCTAACCCTAACCCTAAAGCTAACACCAACCATAACCCTAAACCTACCTGGAACCCTACCAAAACCGTAACACAAATGCTTTCACCAACCCTAACCCTAACCCAAACACTCCCTAACTCTAAAACTAACACTAACCCTAACCCCAACCCTAACTCAAACAATAACCCTAACCATAATCCTAATGCTTACACCAACCCAAACCCTAACCATAACCCTAACACTAACACAAACCCTAAAAACCCCTAATCCTCACACTCTCTCAATCTAACACTAACTCTAACCTTCACTTCAACTCTAACCCAAATGCTTACACCACACCTAGCCATAACCATAACCATAACCATAACACTCTCTAACCCTAACCCTAACCCTTACCCTAAACCTAAACCTAACCCTATCCCTAACCCTAACACAAACCCTAACGCTAACCCTAAAACTAATACTTACACCAACCCTATCCCTAACCCTAATCCTAAATCTCACCCTTACCCTAACCCGAACCCGAACCCTAACCCCAATCCTAGCCCTAACCCTAACCCTAACCCTAATGCTTACATCAACACTAACAATAACCCTTACCCGAACCCTAACACAAACCCTAATCCTAACCCTAACCCGAACCCTAAAAGAATCCCTAACCCTAACCGTAACCTTACCCTAATGCTTACACCAACCATAACTCTAACCCTAACCCTTATCCTAACACTTACCCTAATCCTAACACTAACCCTAACACAAACCCTAACAATAACCGTAACCCTAATGCTTACTCCAATACTAACCCTAACCCTAACAGTCTCTAACACTAATCCTAACCGTAACCCTAGCACAAACCCTAACACTAACCCTAAGCCAAATGCCTACACCAACCCTAACCCTCACCCTAAACCTAAAACTAACACACACCCTAATCAAAACCCTAAACCTATAGCTTACACCAACCCTAACCCTAACCCTAAACCTCACCTTCACCATACCCTAACAATAATCCTAACTCTAACACAAACCCTGATCCTAACCCTAACACAAATGCTTACACCAACCCTAAACCTAACCCCACCTTAAACCTAACACTACCCTAATCCTAAACCTGATCTTAATCCTAAAACTACCTGGAACGCTAACCACAACCACAGCACAAATGCTGACACCAATCCTAACCCTAACCCTAACCCTATCCCTAACACTTTATATCACTAATTTTAACCCTAGCCCTAACCCTAACCCTAACCCTAACCCAAATGCTTACATCAACGCTAACCCTGAAGCTAACACTCTCTGAACCTAATCCTTACCCTAAACCTAACCCAAACACTAACCCTAAACCTTACCCTAACCCTAATCCTAACCCTAACCCTAAACCTAACCCCAACCTTAAACGTAACCCTAGCACTAACCCTAACACTAACCCTAATCCGAACCCTAACACAAACCCTAACCATAAACCTAACAGTCTCTAACTCTAACACTAAACCTAACCCTAACCCAAACCCTAGCACAAACCCTAAACATAACTCTAACCCCAACCACAACACAAATGCTTACAACAACCCTAACTCTAACCCTAACCCTAACATTAAACCCAACCCTAACTCTAAACCTAACCCTAACACAAGCATTAACCCTAACCTTAACCCTCATCCTACCCCTAACCCTAACCCTAAACCTACTTAAAACTATAACCATAACCGAAACCCAAATGCTTACACCAACACTAACCCTAACCCTAACACTCTCTAACCCTACCCTAACCCTAACACAAACGCTAACCCTAACCCTAACCCCCCCTTAAACCAAATCCTTACACCAAGCTTAACACTAACCCTAACACACTCTAACCCTAAGCATAAACCTAAACCTAACACAAACCCTAACCATAACCCTAAACCTAATGTTTACACCAACCATAACCCTAACCCTAACCTTAAAACAAACCCTAGACCCTAACCCTGACCCTGACTGTAATGCTTACACCAACAGTAAACCTCAACCTAAACATAACCCTAACACAAACTCTAACCCTAACCCTGACCCTGACTGTAATGCTTACACCAACAGTAAACCTCAACCTAAACATAACCCTAACACAAACCCTAACCTTAATTCTAGCACTAACCCTAACCCTAACCCTACTGCTTACACCAAAACTATCAATAACCCTTACCCGAACACTAACACAAACCCTTACCCGATCACTAACCCTAACCTGAACCCTAAAACAACCCCTAACCCTAACCGTAACATTACCCTAATGCTTACACCAACTATAACTCTAACTCTAAAACTTATATTAACAATAACACTAACCCTAACACAAACCCTAACAATAACCGTAACCCTAATGTTTACACCAAAACTACCCATAACCCTAGCAGTCTCTAACACTAATCCTAACAGTAATCCTAGCACAAACCTTAACCCTAACCCTATGCCTAATGCCTATATCAACCGTAACCCTCACCATAACCCTAACCCTAATACAAACACTAACCAAACCCCTAAACCTATTGCTTACACCAATCATAACCCTAACCCTAACACAAACCCTAACCCTAATCATAACTCTAAACATAATGCTTACAGCAACAGTAACCCGCAGCCTAACCCTAACCCTAACCCTAACCGTAAACCTACCTGAAACCCTAACCCCAATCATAATCCAAATGAATATACCAACCATAAACCTAACCCTAACCCTAACACTCTCTAACCCTAAGCCTAACACTAACCCTAACACAAACCCTAACCCTAACCCAAAACGGAATGCTTACACCAACCCTAAACAATACCTAACCTGAACCCTAACACAAACCATAACCCTAACCATAACAAACACCCTAACACTAATCATAACCCTAACCCTAATGCTTACAACAACCCTAAACCTAACCCTAACCAGAATCCTAACTCTAACCCTAACCCTCACCCTAACCCTAACCCTAAACCTAAGCCTAACCCTAACCAAAACCTAAACCTAACACAAACCCTAACACTAACTGTAACCCTAAAGCTTACACCAAACCTAACACTAACCCTAACCCTAAAACAAACCAGAGGCCTAATCCTAACCCTAACATTAACATTAAACCTACGTGCAACCCTAACTCAAACCGTAATCCAAATGATTACAACAACCCAAACCCTAACACTAAGCCTAACACTATCTAACCCTAAGCCTAACCGTAATCCTAGCACAAAACCTAACCCTAACCCTAAACTTAATGCTGACACCAACCCTAACCGTAACACTAAACCTCACCTTCACCCTAACACTAATTTTACCCTAACACAAACTCTAACTCTTACCCCAACCCTAATGCTTACAACAACCATAAAAATGACCCCACCCTAAACATAACACAAACCCCTACTCTAACCCTAACTCTAAACTAATGCTTACACCAACCCTAACCCTAACCCTCACCTTCATCCTCACCCAAACCATAACCCTTAACCTAACCCTAACCCTAACACTAACACTAATGCATACACCAACCCTAAATATAACCCTTATCCAAACCCTAAGACTAAACCAAAACACCTAACCGTAACCTAACACTAACCCTAATGTTTACACCAACCTTAACACTAACCCTAACCCTCACCCTAAACCTAATCCTGACCATAACCCTAACTCTAACTCTAAACCAAAGCCTAAACCTAACCATCACCTTAATCCTAAGCCTAACATTAAACGTAACTGTAACCCTATAACTAAGCCTTACCTTAAGCCTAATCATAAACTTAACCCTAACTGTAATTCTAACACTAACCCGGAATATAACCCTAACCGTAACCCTAACCCTAACCCTAAACCTAAACCAAACCGTAACCTAAAACTAATTCTTATACCAACACTAACACTAACCCTCACCCTCACCCTAACACTAAGCCTAACATTAAACGTAACTGTAACCCTATACCAAATCGTTACCTTAAGCTTAATCATAACCCTAACCCTAACTGTAACTCTAACACTAACGCGAACCATAACCCGGACGGTACCACTAACATTAACCCTAACCGTAACCCTAACCCTAATGCTAACACCAACCCAAACACTAACCATAACGCTATCCCTAACACAAACGTTAACGCTAACAATAACTCTCATCCTAACGCTAACCCTAACTCTAACACTAACCCAAATGCTTACACCAACCCTAAGCCTACCCCAAACACTCCCAAATCTAACACTAACCCTCACCCTAACTCGAACACTAACACAAACCCTAAACCAAACCCTAACCATAATGCTTACACCAACACAAACCCTAACCCTAAACCTAACACTAACCATAACCCTAAAACAAACCCTAACCCTAACCCTAACCTAAACCTAATACTTACACCAATCATAACCATAAACATAACACAAATCCTAACCCTAACCCTAACCCTAAAGCTAACACCAACCATAACCCTAAACCTACCTGGAACCCTACCAAAACCGTAACACAAATGCTTTCACCAACCCTAACCCTAACCCAAACACTCCCTAACTCTAAAACTAACACTAACCCTAACCCCAACCCTAACTCAAACAATAACCCTAACCATAACCCTAATGCTTACACCAACCCAAACCCTAACCATAACCCTAACACTAACACAAACCCTAAAAACCCCTAATCCTCACACTCTCTCAATCTAACACTAACTCTAAACTTCACTTCAACTCTAACCCAAATGCTTACACCACACCTAGCCATAACCATAACCATAACCATAACACTCTCTAACCCTAACCCTTACCCTAAACCTAAACCTAACCCTATCCCTAACCCTAACACAAACCCTAACGCTAACCCTAAAACTAATACTTACACCAACCCTATCCCTAACCCTAATCCTAAATCTCACCCTTACCCTAACCCGAACCCGAACCCTAACCCCAATCCTAGCCCTAACCCTAACCCTAACCCTAATGCTTACATCAACACTAACAATAACCCTTACCCGAACCCTAACACAAACCCTAATCCTAACCCTAACCCGAACCCTAAAAGAATCCCTAACCCTAACCGTAACCTTACCCTAATGCTTACACCAACCATAACTCTAACCCTAACCCTTATCCTAACACTTACCCTAATCCTAACACTAACCCTAACACAAACCCTAACAATAACCGTAACCCTAATGCTTACTCCAATACTAACCCTAACCCTAACAGTCTCTAACACTAATCCTAACCGTAACCCTAGCACAAACCCTAACACTAACCCTAAGCCAAATGCCTACACCAACCCTAACCCTCACCCTAAACCTAAAACTAACACACACCCTAATCAAAACCCTAAACCTATAGCTTACACCAACCCTAACCCTAACCCTAAACCTCACCTTCACCATACCCTAACAATAATCCTAACTCTAACACAAACCGTGATCCTAACCCTAACACAAATGCTTACACCAACCCTAAACCTAACCCCACCTTAAACCTAACACTACCCTAATCCTAAACCTGATCTTAATCCTAAAACTACCTGGAACGCTAACCACAACCACAGCACAAATGCTGACACCAATCCTAACCCTAACCCTAACCCTATCCCTAACACTTTATATCACTAATTTTAACCCTAGCCCTAACCCTAACCCTAACCCTAACCCAAATGCTTACATCAACGCTAACCCTGAAGCTAACACTCTCTGAACCTAATCCTTACCCTAAACCTAACCCAAACACTAACCCTAAACCTTACCCTAACCCTAATCCTAACCCTAACCCTAAACCTAACCCCAACCTTAAACGTAACCCTAGCACTAACCCTAACACTAACCCTAATCCGAACCCTAACACAAACCCTAACCATAAACCTAACAGTCTCTAACTCTAACACTAAACCTAACCCTAACCCGAACCCTAGCACAAACCCTAAACATAACTCTAACCCCAACCACAACACAAATGCTTACAACAACCCTAACTCTAACCCTAACCCTAACATTAAACCCAACCCTAACTCTAAACCTAACCCTAACACAAGCATTAACCCTAACCTTAACCCTCATCCTACCCCTAACCCTAACCCTAAACCTACTTAAAACTATAACCATAACCGAAACCCAAATGCTTACACCAACACTAACCCTAACCCTAACACTCTCTAACCCTACCCTAACCCTAACACAAACGCTAACCCTAACCCTAACCCCCCCTTAAACCAAATCCTTACACCAAGCTTAACACTAACCCTAACACACTCTAACCCTAAGCATAAACCTAAACCTAACACAAACCCTAACCATAACCCTAAACCTAATGTTTACACCAACCATAACCCTAACCCTAACCTTAAAACAAACCCTAGACCCTAATCATAACTCTAAACATAATGTTTACAGCAACAATAACCCTCAGCCTAAAAATAACCCTAACACAAACGCTAACCCTAACCCTGACCCTGACTGTAATGCTTACACCAACAGTAAACCTCAACCTAAACATAACCCTAACACAAACCCTAACCTTAATCCTAGCACTAACCCTAACCCTAACCCTACTGCTTACACCAAAACTATCAATAACCCTTACCCGAACACTAACACAAACCCTTACCCGATCACTAACCCTAACCTGAACCCTAAAACAACCCCTAACCCTAACCGTAACATTACCCTAATGCTTACACCAACTATAACTCTAACTCTAAAACTTATATTAACAATAACACTAACCCTAACACAAACCCTAACAATAACCGTAACCCTAATGTTTACACCAAAACTACCCATAACCCTAGCAGTCTCTAACACTAATCCTAACCGTAATCCTAGCACAAACCTTAACCCTAACCCTATGCCTAATGCCTATATCAACCGTAACCCTCACCATAACCCTAACCCTAATACAAACACTAACCAAACCCCTAAACCTATTGCTTACACCAACCCTAACCCTAACCGTAACACAAACCCTAACCCTAATCGTAACTCTAAACATAATGCTTACAGCAACAGTAACCCGCACCCTAAACCTAACCCTAACCCTAACCCTAACCGTAAACCTACCTGAAACCCTAACCCCAATCGTAATCCAAATGAATATACCAACCATAAACCTAACCCTAACCCTAAGCCTAACACTAACCCTAACACAAACCCTAACCCTAACCCAAACCGTAATGCTTACACCAACCCTAAACAATACCTAACCTGAACCCTAACACAAACCATAGCCCTAACCATAACAAACACCCTAACACTAATCATAACCCTAACCCTAATGCTTACAACAACCCTAAACCTAACCCTAACCAGAATCCTAACTCTAACCCTAACCCTCACCCTAACCCTAACCCTAAACCTAAGCCTAACCCTAACCAAAACCTAAACCTAACACAAACCCTAACACTAACTGTAACCCTAAAGCTTACACCAACCCTTACACTAACCCTAACCCTAAAACAAACCAGAGGCCTAATCCTAACCCTAACATTAACATTAAACCTACGTGGAACCCTAACTCAAACCGTAATCCAAATGATTACAACAACCCAAACCCTAACACTAAGCCTAACACTATCTAACCCTAAGCCTAACCGTAACCCTAGCACAAAACCTAACCCTAACCCTAAACCTAATGCTGACACCAGCCCTAACTCTAACACTAAACCTCACCTTCACCCTAACCCTAATTTTACCCTAACACAAACCCTAACTCTTACCCCAACCCTAATGCTTACAACAACCATAACAATAACCCCACCCTAAACATAACACAAACCACTACTCTAACCCTAACTCTAAACTAATGCTTACACCAACCCTAACCCTAACCCTCACCTTCATCCTCACGCAAACCCTAAGCCTAACCCTAACCTCACTCTAACCCAAACCCTAACCCTAATCCTAACACTAACCCTTACACAAACCCTAACATAAACAGTAACCTTAATGCTAACACCAACTCTAACCCTAACCCTAACACTCTCTAACCCTAAGCCTAACCGTAACCCCAAAACAAACCCTAACCCTCACCCTAAACCTAATGCCTATACCAACCCTAACTCTAATGCTAATCCTCACCTTCACCCTAAACCTAAACGTAACCCTAACCTAACACAAACCCTAACCCTAACACAACCCTAATGCTTATACCTACCCTAACAATAACCACAACCTTAACGAAACAGTAACCCCAAACCAAAACCTAACCCTAAATCTACCTGGAACCCTAACCACAATTGTAACACAAATGCTGACACCAACCCGAACCCTAACCCTAACACTGTATAACCCTAAATCTAACCCTAATCCTAACAGAAACCTAACCCTAACCCTAAACCTAATGCTTACACCAACCGTAACCCTAACCATAAACCTAACCCTCACCCTAACCCTAACCTTAACCCTAAGCCTACCTGGAACCCTAACACTAACACTCTCTAACCCTAATCCTACCCCTAAAACTAACACAAACACTAACCCTAACCCTAACCCTAAACTGCACCCTCACCCTTACCCTAACCCTAACCCGAACCCTAACACAGGCCTAAACCTACCGTAAACCTCACCCTAACTCTTACACTAAACCTAACCCAAACCGTAACAAAAACCCTAACCATAACCATAACCCTAACCCTAATGCTTACACCAACCCTAAAAATAAACCTAACCCTCACCCTAAACCTAATCCTGACCATAACCCTAACTCTAACCCTAAACCAAAGAATAAACCTGACCCTCACCCTAAACCTAGGCCTAATATTAAACGTAAGGGTAACCCTATACCTAATCCTTACCTTAAGCCTAATCATAACCTTAACCATAACTGTAACTCTAACCCTAAGCCGAAATCGAACCCGAACCCGGACCGTAACCCTAAACCTAACACTAACCCTAACCCTAACCCTCACCCTAACACTAACCCTATCCTTAAACCCAACCCTAACACTAACTCTAACCCTAACCATGCCCCGAACCCTACTACAAACCATAACACTAATCCTCAACCGAACCATAATCAAAATGCTTACAACAACACTAGACCTAAACCTAACACTCTTTAACCCAAATCCCAACCCTAACCCTAACCGTAAACCGAAACCTATTGTTAACCCCAATGCAAACCCAGACGTTAGCTCTAAACCTAATACTTACACCAACCCTAACCCTAAACCTAAACCTCACCCTTACACTAACCCTAACCCAAAGCCTAACCCTAATCCTAGCCCTAAGACTAACCCTAATGCTTACAGCAACCTTAACCATAACCCTAAATCGAACTCTAACAAAAACACTAACCTTAACACTAACCCTACCCGAACACTTACACAAATCATAACCCTAACCCTAAGCATAACCCTAACACAAACCCTAACCGTAACCCTTACCCCAACCCTAACCCTAATGTTTACACCAACCCTAACACTAACCCTAACCCTCACCCTAAACCTAATCCTGACCGTAACCCTAACTCTAACCCCAAACCAAAAAATAAACCTGACCCTCACCCTAACCCTAAGCCTAATATTAAACGTAACTGTGACCCTATACCTAATCCTTACCTTAAGCCTAAATATAACCTTAGCCCTAACTGTAACTCTAACCCTAAACCGAACCAGAACCCGGACCGTAACCCTAACCCTAACACTAACCCTAACCCCAAACCTAATCGAACCGTAATCCAAATGCTTACACTAACCCTAACCCTAACACAAACAATTCCTAACCCTAACACTAACCCTAACCCTAACCCGAACACTAACACAAACCCTAAACCGAAACCTAACCCTAATGCTTACACCAACCCAAACCCTAACCCTAACACTAACCCTATCCCTAACACAAACCCTAACCCTAACACTAACCCTTACACTAACCATTACCATAACACTAGCCCTAATCCTAAACCTACCAGGAACCCTAACCCCAACCGTAACCGAAAATGAGTACACCAACCTCAAAAGTAACCCTAACACTCACTAACCCTAACCCTCACCCTCAACCTAACACAAAACTTAAACCTAACCCTAACTCTAACCCTAACCCTAACACAAACCCTACCCCTAACGGTAACCTGAACCCTAATATTTATACCAACCCTAACCCTCACCCTAACCCTAACCTTAACCCTAAGCCTACCTGGAACCCTAACACTAACACTCTCTAACCCTAATCCTACCCCTAAAACTAACACAAACACTAACCCTAACCCTAACCCTAAACTGCACCCTCACCCTTACCCTAACCCTAACCCGAACCCTAACACAGGCCTAAACCTACCGTAAACCTCACCCTAACTCTTACACTAAACCTAACCCAAACCGTAACAAAAACCCTAACCATAACCATAACCCTAACCCTAATGCTTACACCAACCCTAAAAATAAACCTAACCCTCACCCTAAACCTAATCCTGACCATAACCCTAACTCTAACCCTAAACCAAAGAATAAACCTGACCCTCACCCTAAACCTAGGCCTAATATTAAACGTAAGGGTAACCCTATACCTAATCCTTACCTTAAGCCTAATCATAACCTTAACCATAACTGTAACTCTAACCCTAAGCCGAAATCGAACCCGAACCCGGACCGTAACCCTAAACCTAACACTAACCCTAACCCTAACCCTCACCCTAACACTAACCCTATCCTTAAACCCAACCCTAACACTAACTCTAACCCTAACCATGCCCCGAACCCTACTACAAACCATAACACTAATCCTCAACCGAACCATAATCAAAATGCTTACAACAACACTAGACCTAAACCTAACACTCTTTAACCCAAATCCCAACCCTAACCCTAACCGTAAACCGAAACCTATTGTTAACCCCAATGCAAACCCAGACGTTAGCTCTAAACCTAATACTTACACCAACCCTAACCCTAAACCTAAACCTCACCCTTACACTAACCCTAACCCAAAGCCTAACCCTAATCCTAGCCCTAAGACTAACCCTAATGCTTACAGCAACCTTAACCATAACCCTAAATCGAACTCTAACAAAAACACTAACCTTAACACTAACCCTACCCGAACACTTACACAAATCATAACCCTAACCCTAAGCATAACCCTAACACAAACCCTAACCGTAACCCTTACCCCAACCCTAACCCTAATGTTTACACCAACCCTAACACTAACCCTAACCCTCACCCTAAACCTAATCCTGACCGTAACCCTAACTCTAACCCCAAACCAAAAAATAAACCTGACCCTCACCCTAACCCTAAGCCTAATATTAAACGTAACTGTGACCCTATACCTAATCCTTACCTTAAGCCTAAATATAACCTTAGCCCTAACTGTAACTCTAACCCTAAACCGAACCAGAACCCGGACCGTAACCCTAACCCTAACACTAACCCTAACCCCAAACCTAATCGAACCGTAATCCAAATGCTTACACTAACCCTAACCCTAACACAAACAATTCCTAACCCTAACACTAACCCTAACCCTAACCCGAACACTAACACAAACCCTAAACCGAAACCTAACCCTAATGCTTACACCAACCCAAACCCTAACCCTAACACTAACCCTATCCCTAACACAAACCCTAACCCTAACACTAACCCTTACACTAACCATTACCATAACACTAGCCCTAATCCTAAACCTACCAGGAACCCTAACCCCAACCGTAACCGAAAATGAGTACACCAACCTCAAAAGTAACCCTAACACTCACTAACCCTAACCCTCACCCTCAACCTAACACAAAACTTAAACCTAACCCTAACTCTAACCCTAACCCTAACACAAACCCTACCCCTAACGGTAACCTGAACCCTAATATTTATACCAACCCTAACCCTAACCCTAATCCTAACCCTAACCAAAACTCTAATCTTAAAGCTAACCGTAACCCTAACAATAACCCTAATTCGTACACCAAACCTGGCCCTAACCCTAACACTCCCTAACTCTAAAACTAACCCTAACCCTAACCCTAACCCTAGCACAAACACTAACCCTAACCTTAACACTAACTTGAACCATAACACTCTCCCTAACATTAACACAAACCCTAAACCTACCCTAAACCTAATACACCCACCCCAAACCTAAGCATAAACCTCACCCTCACCCTTACACTAACCCTAACCTGAAACCTATCCCTAATCCTAGTCCTAACCCTAATCCTAACCCTAATCCTAAAACAAACACTAACCCTAACCATAACTCTAACCCTAATGCTTACACCAAACCTAAACTAACCCTAACCCTAATCCTAACCCTAACCCAACCCTAAGCCTAACCCCCTCCCTAACACAAACACTAACAATAACCGTAACACTAATGCTTACACCAACCCTAAAACTAACCCTAACACTCACTAACCCTAAGCCTAACCATAATCCTAGCAAAACACCCTAACCCTAATCCTAAACCTAATGCCTACACCAACCCTAACCCTAATGCTAAATCTCACCTTCACCCTAACCCTAACTCTAACCCTAACACAAAACCTAAACCTAAACTTAACCCTAATGCTTACACCAATCCTAATCCTAAAAACCACCCTAATCCTAACACTACCCTATACCTAAACCTACCTTGACCCTAACAACAACTGTAACACAAAAGCTGATACCAACCCTAACAATAACCTTAAAAACCTTCAACCCTAATCCTAACCTAACCCTAACCCTATCCCAAAAACTAACCGTATCCCTAACCCTAACCGTAAGTCTAATACGTACACAAAACCTAAGCATAACCCTAAACCGCACCCTCACCCTACTACAACCGTAACCCTAATGCTAACACAAACCCTAACACAAACCCTAACACTACTCTAATCTGAAACCTAACCCTAACACTTACACCAACCCTAACCAAACCATAACCCTAACACTAACACAAACCCTAAAGCTAACCCGAAACCTAACCCGAACCCTAACACAAACCCTACCTAACCCTAACCAAAACAAAAACACTAATCCTAACCGTAACCCCAACCCTAATGCTTACACCAACCCTAACTCTAACCCTAACCCTAACCCTAACCCTCACCTAACCCTATCCCTAACCCTAAACCTAACCCTAAACCTAACACTAACAATAACAATAACCGTAAACCTGATGCTTACACCAACCCTAACCCTAACCCTAACACTCTCTAATCCTAAGACTAACTGTAATCCTAGCACAAACCCTAACCCGAACCCTAAACCTAATGCCTACACCAACCTTAACTCTAATGCTAAACCTCACCTTCACCCTAACTGTAAACCTAACCCTAACCCTAACACAAACGCTAACCCTAACTCAACCATAATGCTTACACCTACCCTAACCCTAACCCCACTCTAAACCTAACAGTAACCTGAACCCAAAACCTAACCCTAAACCTACCTGGAACCCTAACCACAACTGTAACACAAATGCTGACACCAACCCTAACACTAACCTTAACACTGTATAACCCTAATTCTAACCCTAACAGAAACACTAACCCTAACCCTAAACTTAATGATTACACCAACCGTAACCCTAACCATAAACCAAACCCTCACCTTAACCCTAACCTTAACCCTAAGCCTACCTGGAACATTAACCCTAACACTCTCTAACCCTAATCCTAACCCAAAAATTAACACAAACACTAACCCTAACTATAACCCTAACCCTAAACTGCACCCTCACCCTTACGCTAAACCTAACCTGAATCCTAACACAAACCCTAATCCTAAACCTAAACCTCACCCTAACCCTTACCCTAAACCTAACCCAAACCCTAACACAAACCCTAACCATAACCCTAACACTAACCCTAATGCTTACACCAACCCTAACACTAACAATAACCCTCACCCTAAAATTAATCCTGACCGTAAACCTAACTCTAACTCTAAATCAAAGAATAAACCTGACCCTCACCCTAACCCTAACCCTAATATTAAACGTTAGTGTAACCCTATACCTAATCGTTACCTTAAGCCTAATCATGAAGTTAACCCTAAGTGTAACTCTAACCCTAGCCCGAACACTAATCCGGACCGTAAACCTAAACCTAAGCCAACATGAAACCCTAACCCGAACCCTAACACGGACCGTAACCCTAACCATAACACTAACCCTAACCCTAAACCTAACCCAACCGAAACCCAAATGCACACACCAATCCTAACCATAACCCAAACACTGCCTAACTCTAACACTAACCCTAACCCTAACACGAACACTAAAACAAAACCTAACCCTAACATTAAACCTTATTATTACACCAATCCAAACCAGAACCCTGATACTAACACTAACCCTAACCCTAACACAAACCCTAACCTAAACCTACCCCTCACCCTCACCCTAAACCTAACCCTAACCCTAACAATAATCATAAGCCTACCTGGAACTCTCTCCCCACCCGTAACCCAAATGCTTACACCAACCCTAACACTAACCCTAACACTCTCTAACCATAATCCTAACCGTAAACCTAACAAAACCCTAACCCTAATCATAACCCTAACCCTAATATTACCCTAAACCTAACAAAAACCCTAACCCTAACCATAACCTAAACCTAATGTTTGCACCAACACTAAACCTAACCCTAGCACAAACCCTAACCCTAACCTTAAATCTAACCCTAACCCTAACTGTAATACTAACTCTCACCCTAACACAAACACTAACCCTAAAACTCCCTAATTCTAACACTAACCCTAACCCTAACCTGAACCCTAGCACACCTTAACAATAAACCTAACCCCAACTGTAACCCAAATGCTTACAACACTAAACCTAAACCTAATACTCTCTAACCCTAATCCTAACCCTAACCCTAACCCTAAATCAAACCCTAACCCTAACACAGAACATAAAGCTAACCCTAAACTTAATACTTACACCAATCCTAATCCTAACCCTAAACCTCACCTTCACCTTTACCGTAACCCAAACCCGAACCCTAACTCTAATCCTAGCCCTAAACCCAACCCTAACCCTAATGCTTACATCAAACCTAACCATAATCCTAAACCGAACAGTAACACATACACAAACCCTAACCTTAACCCGAACCCGAACCCTAACACAAAACCTAACCCTAACCCTAAGCCTAACCCTAACACAAAACCTAACCCTAACAGTAACCCTAACCTTAATGCTTACAACAATCCTAACACTAGCCCTAAACCTAATCCTAACCCTAATCCTAACCCTAACCCTAACCCTAACACTAAACCTAAGCTAACACAAACCCTAACACTAAACCTAACACAAAATCTAAGAATAGCTGTAAGCCTAAAGCTTACACCAACCCTAACCCTAACACTCTCTAACCGTAAGCCTAAAAGTAATCCTAGGACAAACCCTAACCCTAACCCTAAACCTAATGCCTACACCAACCCTAACCCTAACGCTAAACCTCACCTTCACCCATACCCTATCCCTAACCCTAACCCTAAACCTAAACCTAACCCTAATGCTTACACCAACCCTAACTCTGACCCCATCCTAAACCTAACACTAACCCTAACCCTAATCTTAAACCTACCAGGAACCCTAACCACAACCGTAACCCAAATGCTGACACCAACCCTAAACCTAACCCTAACCCTAACACAAACCCTAACCCTAACCCTAAACCCAATGCTTACACCAACCATAACCCTAAGCATAACCGTAACCCTTCCCTTAACCCTAAACTTAACCCTAAGCCTACCTGGAACCCTAAACCCAACTGTAACCCAAATCCTTACACTAACCCTATCCCTAACCCTATCACTCTCTAACAATAATCCTATCCTTAAAACTAACACAATCCCTAACTCGAACCTTAACCATAACCCGAACTCGAACCCTAACCCTATCCATTATTCTAACACAATACCTAACCCTCACCATATACCTAATACGTAGACCAACCCTAAAACTAACGCTAAACCTCACCCTCATCCTTACCCTAATCCTAACCCGAAGCCTAACACAAACCTTAACCCTACCCCTAAACCTAAGCGTAACACGAACCCTAAACCTAACCGTAACCCTACCCATAATGCTTACAACAACCCGAAGCCTAACTCTAACCCTAATCTTAACCCTAATCCTAAACCTAACCCTGAAGCTAAACCTAACCCTAAACCTAGCAAGAACACAAACCTTAAAAATAACCATAACACTAATGCTTACACCAACCCTAACCGTAACCCTATGCCTAATGTTTACACCAACCCTAACACTAACCCTAACCCTCACCCTAAACCTAATCCTGACCGTAACCGTAACTCTAACCCTAAACCAAAGCCTAAACGTAACCCTCACCCTAACCCTAAGCCGAACATTAAACGTAACTGTAACCATATACCTAATCCTTACCTTGGGCCTAATCATAACCTTAAACATAGCAGTAACCCTAACAATCACACGAACCCTAACCAGGACCGTAACCATAACCCTAACACTAACCATAACTCTAAACCTAACAAAACGTAACCCAAATGCTTACACCAATCCTTACCCTAACCCAAACACTCCCTAACCCTAACCCTAAACCAAAACCTAAACAAACTGTAACCCTAACCCTAATCTTAACCATAACACCAACACAAACCCTAACCCTAATGCTTACACCAACCAAAACCCTAATATTAATAACCCTAACCCTAACAGAAACCCTAACCCTAACGCTCACCCTACCCTAAACCCAACCCTAACCCTAAACCTACCTGTAACCCTAACCCCATCTGTATCCCAGTTGCTTACACCAACCCCAACCCTAACCCTAATGCTCTCTAAAACTAACCCTAAACCTAAACCTAACACAAACCTTAACACTAACTCTAACCCTAAACCAACCTCAACAGTAATGCAAATGCTTACACCAAGCCTAACCCTAACCCAAACACTCCCTAACTCTAACACTAACCCTAACCCTAACCCTAACACTAATACAAACCCTAACCCTAACCCTA
This sequence comes from Ochotona princeps, assembly GCF_030435755.1. Classification (NCBI taxonomy): domain Eukaryota; kingdom Metazoa; phylum Chordata; class Mammalia; order Lagomorpha; family Ochotonidae; genus Ochotona; species Ochotona princeps. Next base: position 42,172,850 of record NC_080851.1, read on the forward strand.
ATGCTTACACCAAGCCAAACCCTAACCCTAACTCTAACACTATCCCTAACACTAACACAAACCTTAACCCTAACCCTAACCATCATCCAAAACCTAACCCTAACCCTAACCCTAAGGCTACCTCGAACCCTAAACCCAACCGTAAACCAAATGCTTACACCAATCCTAACCCTAATCCTAAAACTCTCTAACCCTAACTCTAAAACTAAACCTAACACAAACCCTAACCCTAACCCTAACCCTAGCCCTAACACAAACCCTAAGCTTAACCGTATCCCTAACCCTAATGCTTACACCAACCCTAATCTTAACCTTAACCCTAATCCTAATCCTAGCCAGAACACGAACCCTAAACCTAACGCTTACCATAATACTAACCCTAACACTAACCATAACACAAACCCTAATAACCGAAACCCTAGTGTTACACCACCCGTAACAAAAAACCCTAACACTCTCTATCCCTAAGCCTAACCGTAACGCTAGCAAAAATCCTAAACCTAAATCTAAACCTAATGCCTACACCAACTCTAAAACTAACGTTAAACATCACGTTCACCCTAACCCTAACGCTAACCTTAACCCTAACACAAACCCTATCCCTAAACCTAACCCTAACCCTAACCAAAATGCTTAGACCAACCCTAAACCCACCCTAAACATAACACTAACCCTAACATTAAACCTAAGCCTAACCCTAAACCTAACTGGAACCCTAACCACAACTGTAACACAAATGCTGAAACCAACCCTAACCCTAACAATACCACTCTATAAACCTAATCCTAACCCAAACCCTAACACAAACTCTAACCCTAAACCTAAACCTAATGCTTACACCAACGGTAACCCTAACCCTCACCCTAACACTAACCCTAACCCTAAGCCTACCTGGAACCCTAACCACAACCGAAACCTAAATGCTTACACCAACTCAAACCCAAACCCTAACCCTAACGTTATACTAAGCCTAAACCTAACACAAACCCTAACCATATCCCTAACTCTAACCCTAAACCTAACCGTAATTCTAACCCTAGTGCTTACACCAACCCTAACCCTAACCCTAACCCTAACCCTAACTCTAACCCTAAACCAAACCCTAACCCTAACCCTAACCCTAAATCTAATTCTAAGCCTAACCCTAACACTAACCCTAAAACTAACACAAACCCTAACCCTAACCTTAACATTTCCTAAATCTAACCGTAACCCAAACCTTAACACGAACTCTAGCACAAAAACTAACTTTTGCAATAACCCCGAACGTAACCCAAATTCTTACACCAACACTAACCCTAAACCTAACACTCTCTAACCCTAAACCGAACCCGAACCCAAACACTAACCCTATCCCTAAACCTAATTCAAACCCTAACCCTAACTGTAAACCTGATACGTACACCAACCCTAACCCTAACAAAAACTTCACCCTCACCCTTACTCTAACCCTAACCCTAACCCTAACACAAACTCTAACACTAACCGTTAACCTAACCCTAATGCTTACACCAACTCTAACGATAACACTAAACCAAACCCTAATACAAACCCTAAACCTAAACTTGCCCGAAACACTAACACAAACACTAATCCTAACACTAACCAAAATGCTAACCCTAAACCTAACCCTAAACCAGAACCTAAACCAGACCCTAAACCTACTGCTACAAATAACACAAACACTAACAATAACCGTAACACTAATGCTTATACCAACCCTAACCCTAACCCAAAGCTTACACGAACCCTAACCCTAACCCTAACGCTAAACCTAACACAAAACCCAATCCTAACCCTAATCCTAATGCTTACACTAACCCTAACCCTTACCCTCACCCTCACCCTCACGCTCACCCAAACCCTAACACTAAACCTAACCCTAACCATAACCCTAACACTAACACTAATGCTTACACCAACCATAAACCTAACCCTTACTCAAACCCTAAGCCTAACCCGTAACGCCTAACCGTAACCCTAACCCTAACACTAACACAAACCCTAAATGTAACCTGAACCTTACACAAACCCTAACAATAATCCTAACCCAAACAAAAACCCTAATCCTAACCGTAACCCCAACCTAATGCTTACACCAACCCAAACTATAACCCTAAACCTAACCCTCACCTAATCCTATAATAACCCTAAACCTAACACTAATCTAACAGTAACCCTAACATAAATGCTAAAAATAACCGTAACCCTAATGCTTACACCAACCCTAACCCTAACCCTAACACTCTCTAACCCTAAGCCTAACCGTAATCCTAGCACAAATCCTAACTCTAACCCTAAACCTAAATCCTGAACCAACCCTAACCCTAATGCTAAACCTCACCTTCACACTAACCCTAAACCTAACCCCAACCCTAACTCAAACCCTAACCCTAATCTAACCCTAATGCTTACACGTACCCTAACCCTAACCACACCCTAAACCTAACACTAATCTAAACCAAAACCTAACCCTAAACCTATCTGGAACCCTAATCACAACCATAACACAAATGCTGCCACCAACCTGAACCCTAAACCTAACACTGCATAACACTGATTCTAACCCTAACCCTAACAGAAACTCTAACGCTAACCCTAAACCTAATATTTACACCAACCGTAAACCTAACCATAAACCTAACTGTCACCCTAACCCTAACCTTAACCCTAAGCCTACCTGGAAGCATAACCAAAACACTGTCTAACCCTAATCCTACCCCTAAAACTAATACAAACACTAACCCTAATTCTAACCCTAACCCTAAACTGCACCCTCACCTTACCCTAAACCTAACTTGAACCCTAACACAAACCCTAACCCTAACACTAACCCTACTATTTGCACCAACCCTAACACTAACCCTAACCCTCACCCTAAACCTAATCCTGACCGTAACCCTAACTCTAACCCTAAACCAAAGAATAAACCTGACCCTCAGCCTAACCCTAAGCCTAATATTAAACGTAATTGTAACCCTATACCTAATCCTTACCTTAAACCTAATCATAACCTTAACCCTAACTGTAACTCTAACAATAATCCAAACCCTAACCCGGACTCTAACCCTAACCCTAAAACTAACCCTGACCCTAAACCTAACCCAAGAGTAACCCAAATGCTTACACCAACCCTAACCCTAACCCGAACACTCCCTAACTCTAACACTAACCCTAAACCTAATCCGAACACTAACACAAACCATAACCCTAACACTAACCGCAATGCTTACACCAATCAAACCCCAACCCTAACCCTAACCATAAACCTAACCCAAATGCCTACCTGGAACCCTAAACCCAACCTAACCCAGATGCTTACACCAACCCTAACCCTAAACAAAACACTCTCTAACCCTAACCCTAACCGTAAACATAACAAAAAAAACCCTAACTCTAACCCTAACCCTAACCATAACACTAACCCTAACACAAATCCTAACCCTAAGCGTAACCCTAACCCTAATGTTTAGACCAACCCTAACCCTAACACTAATCCTAACACTAACGCTAACTTTATCCTTAAACCTAACCTTAACATTAACCCTAACACTAATTCTAACCCTAACAGAACCCTAACCCTAACCCTAACACTCCCAAACTCCAAAACTAACCCTAACCCTACCCCGAACCGTAGTACAAACCCTAACCTTAACCCTAAACCGAAACGTAACCCAAATGCTTACAACAACACTAGCCCGAACCCTAACACTCTCTAACCCTAATCCTAACCAGAACTTTAACCCTAAACCGAACCCTATCGCTAACCCTAATACAAACACAAATGCTAACCCAAAACCTAATACTTACAACAACCTAACCCTAAATCTCACCCTCACCCTTACACTAACCCTAACCCGAACACTAACCATAATCCTAGCCCTAACACTAACCCTAATGCTTACAGCAACCCTAACCATAACCCTAAATCAAACCCTAACAAAAACACTAACCTTAACAGTAAGCCTATCCGAACGATAACACTAACCCTAACCCTAACCCTAAGCATAACCCTAACACAGACGCTAACCCTAACCGTAACCATAACCCTAATGCTTACACCAAACCTATTTCTAACCCTAACCCTAATCCTAACAATAACCCTAGCCCTAACCCTAAACCTAACACTAACACTAACCCTATCACAAACCCTAACAATGACCATAAGCATAATTTTACAACAACCCTAACCCTAAACCTAACCCTTACACAAACCCTAACCCTAACCCTATACCTAATGCTTACACCAACCGTAACCTTAACCATAACCCTAACCCTCACCCTAACCAAAACCTTAACCCTAAGCCTACCTGGAACCCTAACCCCAACCGTAACCCAAATGCTTACACCAAACCTATCCCTAACCCTAAAACTCTCTAACCCTAATCCTAACCCAAAACCTAACAGAAACCCTAAGCCTAACCATAACCTTAAACCTAACCCTAACCCTAAACCTAACCGTAACGCTAACCCAAATGCTTACACCAACAATAACCCAAACCCAAACCCTAATCCTAACTCTAACCCTAACCTAGCACTAATCTAACCCTAACCAAAAACCTAATCCTAAACCTAACCCGAACCCGAACCCTAGCACAAGCCATAACACTAACCCTAACCCTAACACTCTCCAACCCTAACCCTAACCCTAACCTGAACCCTAACCACATCCATAACCCTAACACTGTATCTAACCCTAACCGTAAACCTAATACGTAGACCAACCCTAACACTAACTATAAACCTCACCTGCACCCTTACCCTATCCCTAACAAAAACCCTAACACACCAGAAACCTAACCTTAACCCTAACCCGAACCCTAACACAAATCCTAACTCTAACCCTACCCCTTACCCTAATGCTTACACCAACACTAACCCTGGCCATAAACCTAATCTTAACCCTAACCATAACCCTAACCCTAAACCTAAACATAAACCTAACCCTAACAATAACACAAACCCTAACAATAACCATAAAACTAATGCTTACACCAACCCTAACCCTAACCCTAACCCGAACCCTAACAAACACCAGAACCCTAATCCTAACCCTAACATTAACCATAATCCTACCTGGGATCCTAACAACAACCGTAATCCAAATGATTAAACCAACCCCAACCCTAACCCTATCACTCTCTAGACCTAAGCCTAAAAGTAACACTAGCAAAAACCCTAACCCTAATCCTAATACTGATGATTACACAAACAAACCCTACCCCTAAACTTAATACTTATACCAACCCTCACTTTCACCCAAACAGTAACCCTAAGCCTAACCCTAGCCCTAACACTAACACTAATGCTTTCACCAACCCTAATCCTAAAACTTATATAAAAATTAAGCCTAACCCCTAACACCTAACCGTAACCCTAACACTAACCCTAATGCTTACACCAATGTTAACACTAACCCTAACCCTCACCCTAAACTGAATCTAGACAGTAACCTTAAATCTAACCCTAAACCAAAGCCTAAACCTAACCCTCACCCTAACCCTAAGCCTAACATTAGACGTAACTGTAACCATATACCTAATCCTTACCTAAAGCCTAATCATAACCTTAACCCTAACTGTAACTCTAACCCTAACCCGAACCCTAACCCGGACCGTAACCCTAACCCTAACACTAACCCTAAACCTAAACCTTACCCAATCGTGACCCAAATGCTTACACCAATCCAAACCATAAAACCAACACTGCCTAACTCTAACACTAACCCTAACCCTAACTCGAACACTAAAACAAAACCTAACCCTAACATTAAACCTAATGCTTACACCAATCCAAACCAGAACCCTAATACTAACACTAACAATAACCCTAACACAAACCCTAACATAAACCTACCCCTCACCCTCACCCTAAACCTAACCTTACACTAACACTAACCATAAGCCTACCTGGAACTATATCCCCACCCGTAACCCAAATGATTACACCAACCCTAACCCTAACACTCTCTAACCCTAATCCTAACCGTAAACCTAACAAAACCCTAACCCTAACCATAACCCTAACCCTAACATTACCCTAAACCTAACACAAACCCTAACCCTAACCATAACCATAAACCTAATGTTTACACCAACACTAACCCTAACCCTAGCACAAACCCTAATCCTAACCTTAAATCTAACCCTAACCTTAAATCTAATACTAATTCTAACCCTAACACAAACCCTAACCCTAACACTCCCTAATTCTAACACTAACGCCAACCCTAACCTGAATCCTAGCGACCCTAACCCCAACCGTAACCCAAATGCTTACAACACTAACCCTAACCATAATACTCTCTAACCCTAATCCTAAAAAAACCCTAACCCTAAATCGAACCCTAACCCTATTCCTAACCCTAACACAGAACATAAAGCTAACCCTAAACCTAATACTTACACCAACCCTAATCCTAACCCTAAACCTCACCTTCACCCTTACTGTAACCCTAACCCGAACCCTAACCCTAATCCTAGCCCTAACCCTAACACTAACCCTAATGCTTACACCAAACCTAACCATAATCCTAAACCGAACCATAACACATACACAACCCCTGACCCTAACCTGAACCGGAACCCTAACACCAACCCTAACCCTAACCCTAACCCTAACACAAACCCTAATCCTAACCGTAACCCTAACCTTAATGCATACACCAACCCTAAAACTGACCCCATCCTAAACCTAACACTAACCCTAACCCTAATCTTAACCCTAACCTTAAACTTACCAGGAACCCTAACCACAACCGTAACCCAAATGCTGACACCAACCCTAAACCTAACCCTAACCCTAACACAAACCCTAACCCTAACCCTAAACCTAATGCTTACACCAACCATAACCCTAAGCATAACCGTAACCCTCCCCCTAACCCTAAACTTAACCCTAAGCCTACCTGGAACCCTAAACCCAACTGTAACCCAAATCCTTGCACTAACCCTACCATAACCCTAACACTCTCTAACAATAATCCTAACCCTAAAACTAACACAATCCCTAACCCGAACCTTAACCATAACCCGAACTCGAACCCTAACCCTATCCATTATTCTAACACAATACCTAACCCTCACAGACCCTAAACCTAACCCTAAACATAAGCATAACACAAACCCTAACCATAACCGTAACCCTACCCATAATGCTTACATTAATCTGAACGCTAACTCTAATCCGAATCTTAACCCTAACCCTAAACCAATCGCTAAACCTAAAGCTAACCCTAAACCTAACACTAACACAAACCTTAAAAATAACCGTAACACTAATGAATACCTCAATCCTAACCGTAACCCGAACCCTATTCCTAATGTTTACAAAATCCTAACCCTAACACTAACCCTCACCCTAAAACTAATCCTGACAGTAACCCTAACTCTAACACTAAACCCAAGCCTAAACCTAACCCTCACCCTAACCCTAAACCTAATATTAAACGTAACTGTAACCCTATACCTAATACTTACCTTAAGCCTAATCATAACCTTAAACCTAGCTGTAACCCTAGCAATCACCCGAACACTAACCAGGACCTAACCCTAACCCTAACATTAACCATAACCCTAAACCTAACCGAACCGTAACCAAAATGCTTACACCAACCCTAACCCTAACCCAAACACTCCCTAACCCTAACACAAACCCTAACCCTAACCCTAATTCTTAAACCAACCCAAACCCTAACCCTAACCCTAACCCTAACCCTAACCCTAAGCCTACCTCGAACCCTAATGCTTACACCAACCCTAACCTTAATCCTAACACTCTCTAACCCTAACTCTAACCCTAAACCTAACACAAACCTTAACCCTAACACTAACACTAACCCTAGCCCTAACATAAACCCTAAACATAACCGTATCCCTAACCCTAATGCTTACACCAACCCTAATCTTAAACTTAACCCTAATCCTAACCCGAACCCTAACCCTAACCCTAACCCTAACCTTAATCCTAACCCTAACACTAACCCTAATACAAACCCTAACAATAACCGTAACCACAATGTTACAACAACCCTAACAAAAAACCCTAACACTCTAATTCTAAGCCTAACCCTAACACTAACCCTAAAACCAACATAAACCCTAACCCTAACCTTAACACTTCCTAAATCTAACCGTAACCCTAACTCTAACCCGAACTCTAGCACAAAAACTAACATTCCCAATAACCCCAAATGTAACCCAAATTCTTACACCAACACTAAACCTAACCCTAACACTTTCTAACCCTAACCCTAACCCGAATCCTAACCCTTTCCCTAAACCTAATTCAAACCCTAACTGTAAACCTGATACGTACTCCAACCCTAACCCTAACAAAAACCTCACCCTCACCCTTTTTATAACCCTAACCCTAACACAAACTCTAACCCTAACCGTAACCCTAACCCTAATGCTTACACCAACTCTAACGATAACACTAAACCGAACCCTAATACAAACCCTAACCCTAAACTTGCACGAAACACTAACACAAACCCTACCCCTAACACTAACCCTAATGCTTACACCAACCCTAACCCTAACCCTAAGCCTAAACCTGACCCTAAACCTAACGCTAAGTATAACACAAACACTAACAATAACCGTAACACTAATACTTACACCAACCCTAACCCTAACCCTAATGCTTACACCAACCCTAACCCTAACCCTAACGCTAAACCTAACACAAAACCCAATTCTAACCCTAATCCTAAATCTTACAAGAACCCTAACCCTTACCCTCACCCTCACCCTCACGCTCACCCAAACCCTAACACTAAACCTAACCCTAACACTAACCCTAACCCTAACACTAACATTAATGATTACACCAACCATAAACCTAACCCTTACTCAAACGCTAAGCCTAACCAGTAACGCCTAACCATAACACTAACCCTAACCCTTATGCTTACACCAACCCTAACACTAACACTAACCCTAACCCTAAACCTAATCCTGAGCGTAACCCTAACTCTAACCCTAAACCAAAGCCTAAACTTAACTCTCACCCTAACCGTAAGCCTAACATTAAACGTAACTGTAACCCTATACCTAATCCTTACCTTAAGCCTAATCATAACCTTAACCCTAACTGTAACTCTAACCCTAAACCGAACCCTAACCCAGACCGTAACCCTATCCCTAACACTAACTCTAACCCTAAACCTAACAAAACCGTAACCCAAATGATTACACCAAGTCTAACCCTAACCCAAACACTCCCTAACTCTACACTAACTCTTACCCGAACCCAAACATTAACACAAACCCTAACCCTAACCCTAATGCTTACAACAACCCAAACCCTAAACATAAACTTAACACTAACCCTAACCCTTACACAAACTCTAACCTAACCCTAACCCTAACACTAACCCTAACCCTATCCATAAGCCTACATGAAAACCTAACCACAACCGTAACTCAAATGCTTACACCAAACATAACACTATTCCTAACACTCTCTAACCCTAAAACTAACCCTTACCCTAACACAAACCCTAACCCTAACCCTAACACTAAACCTAACCCTAACACAAACCCAAACCCTAACAGTAAACCGAATCCTAATGCTTACACCAACCCTAACACTTACTCTAACCCTAATCCTAACCCTAACCCTAACCTTAAACCTAACCCTAACATTAACCCTAACACTAACAGTAAACCTAACACAAACCCTAACCTTAACCCTAAAACTCCCTAACCCTAACCCTAAACCCAACCGTAACCCAAATGCTTACAACAGCACTAACCCTAACCCTTAAACTCTCTTACCCTAAACCTAATCCTAAACCTAACCCCGAAACCTGAACATATTCCTAACCCTAACACCAACCCTAACCCTAAACCTCACCCTCAACCTTACCCTAACCCTAACATGAACCCTAACCCTAACAATAACACAAACCCTAACAATAACTGTAACCCTAATGCTTACACCAACCCTAACCCTAGAACTACTGCTAAGCCTAACATAAACCAGAACTGTAATCCTAACTCTAATATTAACCCTAAACCTACCTGGAACACTAACCCCAACCTTAATCCAAATTATTACACCAACCCCAACCCGAACCCTATTCCTAACACTCTCTATATTGAAGACTAACCGTAACCCTAACAAAAACCCTAATCCTAAACCTAACGCTAACCATAAACTTAAATCTAACCCTAATGCTAATCTTACCCTAACCCTAACCATATTCCTATCCTTAAAACTGACCATAAACCTAAATCTAACACTAACCCTAACCCTAACAGAAACCCTAACCCTAACCCTAACCCTCCCTAACTCTAACACTAACCCTAACCCGAACACAAACCCTAACCCTAACCCTAACACTATCCCTAACCCCAACCGTAATCCAAATGCTTACAACAACAATAACCCTAACACTAACAATCTCTAATCCTAATCCTAACCCTAACCCTAAACTGAACCCTAAACTTATCCCTAACCCTAACACAAACCCTAATTCTAACCCTAAATCTAATACTTAAACCAATCATAACACTAACCCTAAACCTCAACCTAACCCTTACCCTAACCATAACCGTAACCCAAAACCTAACCCTAATCCTAGCCCTAACACTAACCGTAACCCTAATGGTTACACCAACCCTAACCATAACCCTAACCGGAACTCTACCTCAAACCCTAACCATAACCATATCCCTAACACAAACCTACCACTAACTGTAACCCTAAAGCTTACACCAACCCTAACACTAACCCTAACCCTAAAACAAACCAGAGGCCTATTCCTAACCCTAACATTAACCTTAAACCTACGTGGAACCCTAACTCAAACCATAATCCAAATGATTACAACAACCCAAACCCTAACACTAAGTCTAACACTATCTAACCCTAAGCCTAACCGTAACCCTAGCACAAACCCTAACCGAAACCCTAAACTTAATGCTGACACCAACCCTAACACTAACCCTAAACCTGACCTTCAACCTAACCGTAACATTAACCCTAACACAAACCCTAACTCTAACCCCAACCCTAATGCTTACACCAACCCTAACCCTAACCCCACCCTAAACATAACACAAACCCCTACTCTAACCTTAACCCTAAACCTAATGTTTACACCAAACCTAACCCTAACCCTCTCTCGCAACCTAAGCCAAACCCTAACCCTAAACCTAACCCAAACCCTGACCCTAACCCTAACCACAACCCTAACCCTAACCATAACCCTAACCCTAACACAAATCTTAAACCTAATCGTAATCCCAACCTAATGCTAACCCTAAACCTAACCGTAACCCTAACCTGAAAACTAACCCTAACACAAATGCTAACAATAACCATAACCCTAATGCTTACACCAACCCTAACCGTAAACCTAACACTCTCTAACTCTAAGGCTAACCGTAATCCTAGCACAAACCCTAACCCTAACCCAAAACCTAATACCTACACCAACCCTAACCCTAACGCTAAACCTCACCTTCACCCTAATCCTAACATTAACCCTAACCCTAAACCTTCCTGGAAACCTAACCACAACCGTAACCCTAATGCTTACACCAACCCTAAACCTAAACCTAACACTCTATAACCTTAATCCTAACCTAAACCCTAACACAAAGCCTAACCTTAACCCTAAAAATAATGCTTACACCAACCGTAACCGTAACCATAACCCCAACCCTCAACCTAACCCTAACCCTAACCCCAAGCCTACCTGGAAACCTAACCCCAACCATAACCAAAATGCTTACACCAATCCTAAATCTAACCCTAACACACTCTAACCCTAATCCTAAACCTAACCCTAAAACAAACCCTAACTGTAACCCTAACCCTAATGCTTACACCAACCCTAACCCTAACCCTATAACTCTCTAAACTTAAGCCTAACTGTAACCCTAGCAAAAAACGAACGCTAACAATAAACCTAATGCCTACACAAACCCAAACCATAACGCTAAACCTCTGCTTCACACTAACCCTAACCCTAAAAGTAACCCTAAAACTAACACAAACGCTAACCCTAACCCTAATTCTTACACAAACCCTAACCCTAACCCCACCCTAAAACTAACAAAAACCCTAACCCTAACCCTAAACCAAAACCTAATTCTTACACAAACCCTAACCCTAAACTTCCCCTCCCCCTCACCCAAACCCTAACCCCAAACTTAACCCTAACCCTAACCCTAACACTAACGCTTACACCAACCCTAAACCTCACCCTTACCCAAGCCATAAGCATAAATCATAACACATAACCGTAACCCTAACACTAACCCTAATGCTTATACCAACACTAACACTAACCCTAACCCTCACCCTAAACCTAATCCTGACCGTAACCCTAACCCTAACCCTAAACCAAGACCTAATTCTTACACTAACCCTAACCCTAAACTTCCCCTCCCCCTCACCCTAACCCTAAGCCTAACCCAACTGTAACCCAAATGCTTACACCAACTTTAACCCTAAACCAAACACTCACTAACTCTAACACTAAACCTAAACCAAACCCGAACACTAACACAAACAAAAACCCTAACTGTAACCCTAATGCTTACACCAACCCAAACCCTAACCCTAACCCTAACACTAAAACTAACCCTAACACAAACCCTAACCCTAACCCTAACACTCATCCTATCCCTAACCATAACCCTAACCCTAAGCCTACTTAGAACCCTAACCGCAACAGTAACCCAAATGCTGACACCAACACTAACCCTATCCCTTACACTCTCTAACCCACAGCCTAACCATAACCCTAACACAAATCCTAACCATAACCCTAACCCTAACACAAAGCCTAACCCTATCCGCAACCCTAAACCTAATGCTCACACCAACGCTAACCCTAACCCTAACACTAATACTAACCCTAACCCTAACACGAACCTTAAACCTAACCCAAACCCTAACCCAAACTATAACCCTAACCCTAACACAAAGCCTAACAGTAACCCTAACACTCCCTAACTCTAACACCAAACCTAACCCTAGCCCGAACCCTAGCAAAAACCGTAACCCATACCCTAAAACCCACCTTAATCCAAATGCTTACAACAACACTAACCCTAACCCTAACGCTCTCTAACCTTAAAACTAACCCTAAACCCTACCCTAACCCTAACCGCATATTTAAACCTAATGTTTACAACTACCCTAACACTAACCCTAACACTAACCCTAACACAAACCCTAACCCTAAGACTAACTCTAGCATTAACAATACACCTAAGTGGAACCATAACCACAACCGCAATCCAAATGATTACACCAACCCTAACCCTAACCCTGACCCTAACCCTAACCCATAACCCTAGCCCTAACCCTAAACCTAATGCTTACACCAACCCTACCCCTAACCATCACCCTCATGCTCACCCTAACCATAACCTTAAACCTAAACCTAACCATAACCCTTACACTAACACTAATGCTTACATCAACCCTAACCCAATCCATAACGCTATCCCTAACCTTAACACAAACCCTAACCCTAATCCTAAACCTAATATTTACACCAAACCTCAACATAACCCTAAACCTCACCCTCACCGTAACCCTAACCCTAACAAAAACCTAACCCTAATCCTAACCCTAACACAAACCCTAACACTAACGGTAACCCTAACCCTAATGCTTACACGAACCCTAACCCTCAGCCTAGCTCTAACCATAACATTAACCCCACACCTACCTTGAAACCTAACCCCAAATGTAATCCAAATGATTACAACAACCCTAACTCTAATCCTAGACCTAACACTCTCTAACCCTAAGCCTAACCCTAATTAACACTCTCTAACCCTAAGACTAACCCAAACTGTAAGACAAACCCTAAACCTAATCCTTACACAAACCCTAAATCTAACCCTAAACCTCACCCTCACAATAAACCTAACCCTAACACAAACCCTAACCCTAACTCTAACCCTAACCCTAACCATATCATTTAGCGTAAACCTACGTGGAACACTAACCCCAAGTGTAACCCAAATGCTTACACAGCCCTAAACCTAACCCTAACACTCTGAACACTAAGCATAACACTAACTCTAGCACAAACCCTAACAGAAACCCTATATATATGTTTACACCAATTCCAACCCTAACCCTAACCCCAACACTAACCCTAATCCTAATGCTTACAGCAACCCTAACCCTAACACCACCCTAAAACTAACATAAACCCTAACCCTAACCGTAACCCTAACCATAAATCTACTTGGCACCCTAATCCCAACCATAACCCTTATGCTTACACCAACCCTAAACCTTACCCAAACACTCTCTAACATTAACACTAACCATACCGCTTACCCCAACTCTAACACAAACCCTAACCCTAACCCTAACCATAGCCAAAATGCTTACACATAAACTAACCCTAACACTAACACTCTCTAACCGTAAGCCTAAACCTAAGCCTAACACAACCCTAACACTAATTGTAACCCAAATGCTTACACCAACGTATAACACTAACCCTACCCTAACCCTAAAACTAACCATAATCCTAACCCTAACGCTAATCCTAACACAAACCCTAACCCTAATGCTTACACCAATGGTAAGCCTAACCCCACCTTAATCCTAAAACAAACCAAAACCATACTGTAACCCTAAACCTAATGCTTACACGAATCCTAACCCTAACTCCAACACTAATTTTAAGCCTCACCCTCACCCTCAGCCTAACCCTAACACTAAGACTAATGTTTGCACCAACCCTAAACCTAACCCTAAACCTCACCCTCACATTTACCCTAACCCTAACCAGAAACCTAACACTAATCCTAGACCGAAATCTAACCCTAGCCCTAATGCTTACACCAACCCTAACCATAACCATAACCCGAACCCTAACATAAAACCTAACCCCAACCCTAACACAAACCCTAAACCTAACTGTAAGCCTTACCCTAATGCTTACACCAAACCTAACCCTAACCCTAAGCCTAATCCTAACCCTAAGCTTAACCCTAAACCTAACCCTAACATTAACCCAAACAATAGCACAAACCCTAACAATATCCATAACCCTAATGCTTACACAAACTCTAAACCTAACCGTAACCCTAACCCTAAAACAAACACTAACCCTAACACTAACCCTAACATTAAACCTAAACCTACCTGGAACCCAAAAAACAAACGTAATGCAAATTATTATACCAACCCTAACACTAACGCTAACCATAATACAAACCCAAACCCTAACCCTAAAACTCCATAAATCCAACACTAACCCTAATTCTAATCTGAACCCTAGCAAAAACGCGAACCCTAACCCCTAGCCAAACCGTAACCCAAATGCTTACAACAACACTACCCTTAACCCTAACACTCTCTAAACCTAAACCTAACTCTAACCCTAACATGAACCCTAACACTATCGCTAACCCTAACACAAACCCTAACACTAATCCTAAAGCTAATACTTACACAAACCTGAACCCTAACCCTAAACCTAACCCTCACCCTTACCCTAACCCAAACCTGAACCCTAACCCTAATCCTACACCTAACCCTAACACTAACCCTAATGCTTACACCTATCCTAACGATAATCCTAACCCGAACCCTTACACAAAACCTAACCCTAACCCTAACCCAAACCCTAACACAAACCCTAACCCTAACCCTTACACAAACCTTAACCTAACTTTAATCCTAACCATAATGCTTACCCTAAACCCTAACACAAACCCTAACCCTAATCCTAACCTTAACCCTAACCCTAATCCTAAACCTAACCTTAACACTAACCCTAACCCTAACCCTAACCCTAACAATAACACAAACCCTGACAATAATCATAACACTAATGCTTAGACCAACCCTAACCCTAACCCTAACACAAACCAGAACCTTAATCCTAAACGTAAAGTTAACCCTAAACTTACTTGGAACCATAACCCCAAACGTAATCCAAATGATTTAACCAAACCTAACACTAACCCTAACACTCTCTAAACCTAAGCCTAATCGTAACCCTAGCAAAAACCCTAACCCTAACCCTAAAGCTAATGCCTACACCAACCCTAACCCTAACGCTAAACCTCGCCTTCAACATAACCCTAACCATAACCCTAACACAAACCCTAACCATAAACCTAATCCTAAACTTAATACTTACACCTACCCTAACCCTAACCCTAAAACTAACCCTAACACAAACCCTAACCCTAACCCTAACATAAACCCTAAACCTACCTGGAACCCTAACCCTAACCGTAATCCAAATGATTACCCCAACCCTATCCCTAACCCACACCCTAACACAAATCCTAACCCCAACCGTTACCCAAATGCTTACATCAACCCTAACACTTACCCAAACACTCCCTAACTCTAACACTACCCATAACCCTAAACCCCAATCCTAAAACAAACTCTAACCCTAACCCTAAGCTAACACCAAACCAAACCCTAATCCTAACACTAATCCTAACACAAACCCTAATCCTAACACTAATCCTAACACAAACCCTAACACTTACCCTAACACTCCCTAACAATAACAAAAACCCGAACCCAAACCCGAACACTAACACAAAACGTAACCCTAACCCCAACGGTAACCCAAATGTGTACACCAATACTAACCCTAACCCTAACACTCTCTAACCCTAATCCTAACCATAACCCTAACCCTAAGCCTAACATTAAACGTAAATGTAACTCTAATTCTTACCTTAAGCCTAATCATAAACTTAACCCTAGATGTAAACCTAACCCTAAACCTAATCCAACCGTAACGCAAATGCTTACACCAACCCGAACAATAACCCAAACACTCCCTAAATCTAACCCTAACCCTAACCCTAAAACAAACACTAACACAAACCCTAACCCTAACCCTAACCCTAACGCTTACACCAAATCAAACCCGTACACTAACCCTAACACTTACCCTAACCCTAACAAAAACCCTAACCTAAACCTAAACCTAACCCTAAGCTTAAGTCTAATGCTTACACAAACCCAATCCTAACCCCCCTAAACCTAACACAAACCCTAAACCTAACCATAATGCTTACACCAACCCTAAGCCTAATCCTAACTCTAAAACTAATGCTTACACCAACCCTAACACTAACCACACCTTAAATCTAACACATACCCTAACCCTAACACTAACAATAATACTTACACCAGCCCTATATCTAACCCTTACCCAAACCCTAAGCCTAACACATAACACCTGACCGTAACCCTAACCCTAACCCTAATGCTTACAAGAACCCCAACTCTAACCCTAACCTTAACCCTCACCCTAAACCTAATTCTGACCATAACCCTAACTCTAAACCTAAAGTAAAGCTTAAACCTAACCCTCACCCTAACCCTAAGCCTAACATGAAACATAACTGTAACCCTATACCTAATCCTTAACTTAAGCCTAATGGTAAACGTAACCCTAACTGTAACTCTAACCCTAACCCGAACCCTAACCCGGACCGTAACAATAACATTAACCCTAACCATAACCCTAACCCTAATGCTTACACTAACCCTAACCCTAACCCTAACCGTAACCCTAACCCTAACAAAACCCTAACCCTAACAATAACTCTCTCATCATACAACAAACGGTAACCCTAATCCTAAGCAAAAATGCTTACACCAACCCTAACGCTAACCCAAACACTCCCAAACTCTAACACTAACCCTCACGCTAACTTGAACATTAACACAAACCCTAACCTTAACCCTATGCTTTCACCAACCCAAACCCTAACCCTAACGCTAACACTAACCCTAACCCTAAAACAAACACTAACACACCCTAAACCTAACCCTAATGCTTACACCAAATCAAACCCTTACACTAACCCTAACACTTACCCTAACCCTAACACAAACCCTAACCCTAACCCTAACCCTAAGCTTAAGCCTAATGCTTGCACAAACCCTAATCCTAACCCCACCCTAAGCCTAACACAAACCCTAAACCTAACCCTAACCCTAATGCTTACACCAACCCTAACCCTAATCCTAACCCTAAAACTAATGCTTACATCAACCCTAACAGTAACCCCACCTTAAACCTAACACATAACCTAACTCTAACACTAATACTAATGCTTACACCAGCCCCAAACCTAACCATTACCCAAACCCTAAGCGTAACACATAACACCTGACCGTAACCCTAACCCTAAACCTAATGCTTACACCAACCCTAACTCTAACCCTAACCCTCACCCTAAACCTAATTCTGACCGTAACCCTAACTCTAAACCTAGAGTAAAGCCTAAACCTAACCCTCAACCTAACCGTAAGAAAACTTTAAACGTAACTGTAACCCTATACCTAATCCTTAACTTAAGCCTAATGGTAAACGTAACCCTAACTGTAACTCTAACTCTAACCCTAACCCGAACCCTAACCCGGACCATAACAATAACATTAACCCTAACCCTAACCCTAACACTAATGCTGAGAGTAACCCTAACCCTAACCCTAATACTAACCCTAACCCTAACACAACCCCTAACACTAACAGTAACCCTAAAGCTTACACCCATCCTAACCTTAACCCTAACCATAAAACAAATCAGAAGCCAAATCCTAACCCTAACACTAACCTCAAACCTACGGGAACCCTAATTGCAACAGTAATCCAAATGATTACACCAACCCAACCCCTAACACTAAGCATAACACTCTCTCCCTAAGCCTAACCGTAATCGTAGCACAAACCCTAACCCTAACCATAAAACTAATGCTTACACCCTAACACTAACCCTAAAAACACCCTAAACCTAACACTTAACCTCACCTTCACCCTAACCCTAACTTTACCCTAACACAAACCCTAACTCTAACCCCAACCCTAATGCTTACACCCTAACACTAACCCTAACCACACCCTAAACCTAACACAAACCCCTACTCTAAACCTCACCCTAAACCTAATACTTACACCAACCCTAACCCTAACCCTCTATCTCACCCTCACTCAAACCCCAACCTTAAACCTAATCGTAACCCTAACGTTAACCCTAACCCTAACCCTAATGCTTACATCAACCTAACACTAACCCTAACTAACACCCTAAACCTTATACTGATCGTAACCCTAACTCTAACACTGAACGAAAGCCTAAACCTAACCCTCATCCTAACGCAAAGCCTAACATTAAACATAACTGTAACCCTATACCTAATCCTTACCTTAAGCCTAATCATAACCTTAAACCGAAGTGTAACTCTAACCCTAACACTAACCCTGACCCGACCGTAACACTAACCCTAACACTAACCCTAACCATAACCCTAACCCTAATACTTACACCAACTTAAACACAAACATTAACCCGGACGGTAACAATAAACCCTAAACATACCTAGAAGGCTAACCCCAACTGTAACCCAAATGCGTAAACCAACCCTAACCCTAACCCAAACACTCCCTCAATCTAACACTAAGCCTAAACCTAACACAAACCCTAAATCTAACCCTAACCCTAATGCTTACACCAACCCAAAACCTAACCCTAACTCTAACACTAACCCTAACCCTAACCTTAAACATAACCCTAACTTTAAGCCTACCCTAATCCAAACCCTACCACTAAACGTAACCCTAACTGTAATCCTAACTCTAATGCTTATACCAACCCTAACTCTAACCTTAACCATAATCCTAACCCTAACCCTAACCCTAATCCTAAACCTAACCCTAGCCCTAACCATAACAATAACCCTAACACAAACCCTAACAATAACCATAACTCTAATGCTTACACCATATAACCTTAATCCTAGCCATAACCCTAACACGAACCCTAACCCTAACACTAACCTAATGCTTACACCAACCGTAACTATAACCATAACCCTAAACCTCATCCTAACGTTAACCCTAACCCTAAGCCTACCTGGAACCCTAACCCCAATCGTAACCCAAATACTTACACCAATCATAACCCTAACCCTAACACACTCTAACCCTAATCCTAAGTCTAACCCTAACAAAAACCCTAACCGCAATCCTAACACTAATGCTTACACCAACCCTAACCACTACCCAACTCCTAACCCTAACCCTAAAAATAATACTAATCCTAACCCTAACAATAACACTAACAGTAACCATAAGTCTAACTCTAACACTAACCCTAATCATAAGCATACCTAGAACCCTAACCCCAACCGTGACCCAAATACTTACACCAACCATAACCTTAACCGTAACACTCCCTCAATCTAACCCGAAACCTAAACCTAACACAAACCCTAAACCTAACACAAACCCTAATCATAACCCTAACACAAAATCTACCCCTAATTCTAACCTTAACCCTAATGTTTACACCAACCCTAACCCTAACCCTAAACCTAACCATAATCCTAACCCTAACGCTAACCCTAACCCTAACCTTAATTTAACTCTGACACTAACCCTAACCCGAACCCAAACGCTAACACAAACCCTAAACCTAACCATAACTCCAACCGTAATTCAAATGCTTACAACACTAACCCTAACTCAGGATGAATTGTCATAATATTATTTGGCTACATCGTACATAGAAAAATAAAGTTGTTTTTTAACTTCAAAAAAAAAAAACACTCTCTAACCCTAATGTTAACCCTAAACAAAACCCGAACACTAGCCCTATCCCTAACCCTAACACAATCCCTAACGCTAAGCCTAAACCTAATGCTTAAACCAACCCTAATCCTAGCCCTAAACCTCACCCTCAACCTTACCCTAACCCTAATCCGAACCCTAAACCTAATCCTAGCCCTAACCCTAACACGAAACCTAACACAAACCCTAACCTTAACACAAGCCCTAATGCTTACACCAACCATAACTCTAACCCTAACCCTAATCTTAACCAACCCTAACCCTAACCCAAACCCTAAACCTAACCCTAACCCTAATTCTTACACCAACCCTAAACCAAATACTCACCCTCACCCAAACCCGAATCCTAAACCTAACCTAACATATACCCTAACCCTAACACTAACACTAATGCTTACACCAACCCTATACTTAACCCTTACCCAATCCCTAAGCCTAACCCATAACACCTGACTGTAACCCTAACCCTAACCCTAATGCTTACACCAACCAAAACAATAAACCTAACCCTTACACTAAACCTAATTCTGACCGTAACCCAAACTCTAACGATAACCAAAGTATAAACCTAACCCTCACACTAACTTTAAGCATAACATGAAACGTAACTGTAACCCTATACCTAATCCTTACCTTAAGGCTAATCATAACCTTACTCCTAACTGTAACTCTAACACTAACCCGAAAGCAAACCTGGACCATAACCCTAACACTAGCCTTAACCCTAACCTTAAACCTAATGACTACACCAACCCTAACACAAAGACTAACCCTAACCATAACCCTAACCCTAACCCTCATCCTAACCCTAACCCTAACCCTATACCTACTTAGAACCCTAACCATATCGTAAACCAAATGCCTAGACCAACCCTAACCCTAACCCTAACACTCACTAAACCTAAGCTCAAACGTAACCCTAACAGTAACCCTAACCCTAAACCTAAACATTATGCCAACACCAACACTGACCCTAACCTTTACCCTAAACCTAACCCTAACCCTAACACTAACCCTAACAGTAACCCTAAACCTAAACCTAATTCTTCCACCAACCCTAACCCTAACCCTAGCACTTAACCTCACCCAAACCCTACACTAACCCTAACCCTAACACTAACCCTAACACTAACACTAACACTTACACCAACCCTAAACCTAACACTTACCCAAACCTTAAGCCTAACCCACAACACCTAACCATAACTCAACCCTAAATCTAATGCTTACATCAACCCTAAAAATAAACCTAACCCTCACCCTAAACTTAATACAGACCGTAACCCTAACTCTAACCCTAAACCAAAGCCTAAACCTAACCCTCACCCTAACACTAAGCCTTACATTAAACGTAACTGTAACCATATACCTAATCCTTACCTTAAGCCTAAGCATAACCATAACCCTAACTGTAACTCTAACACTAACCCAAACACTAACCAAGACCAAACCCTAAACCTTACACTAATCCAAACCATAAACCAAAAGCAACCGTAATCCAAATACTTACACCAACCCTAACCAACCCAAACACTCCCTAACTCTAACACTAACTGTAACTCTAACCCGAACACTAATACAAACCCTAACACTTAGCCTAACCCTAATACTTACACCAAACCAAACCCTAAACCTAACCCTAACACTAACCCTACCCTAACACAAATCCTAATCCAAACACTAGCTCTCACCCTAACCCTAAACCTAACACTAACCTAAACCATAACCCTAAGCCTACCTGGAACCCTAACCCCAACCATAACCCAAATGCTTACACCAACTCAAACAGTAACCCTAACACTCTCTAACCATAACCTTCACACTAAACCTAACACAAAACTTAATCTTAACCCTAACTCTAACCCTGGCTTTAACCCTAACACAAACCCTACCCCTAACCGTAACGCTAACCCTAATGTTTACACCAAACCTAACCCTAATTCTAAACCTAACCAAAATCCTAACCTTAAACCTAACCCTAACCCTAACCACAACCCTAACCCTTACACCAACCCTAACCCTAACACTCCCTAACTCTAAAATTAACCCTAACCCTAATCCAAAACCTAGCACAAAACCTAACCCTAACCCTATCCCTAACTCGAACCCTAAACCTCTCCCTAACCCTAACACAAACCCTAACCCTACCCTAAATCTAATACTGTAACCAACTCTAACACTAACCATAAACCTCACCCTCACCCTTACACTAACCCTAACCTGAAACCTAACCCTAATCTTAGCCTTAACCATAACCCTAACCCTAATGCTTACAACAACCCTAACCATAACCCAAAACCGTACCCTAACACAAACCCTATCCCTAACACTAACTCTAACAAGAACCCTAACACAAACCCTAACTCTAACTCTAACCTTAACACAGAACCTAACTCTAACCCTAACCATAACATAAACTCAAACCCTACCATAACCCCAACCCTAATGCTTACACCACTCCTAACTGTAACCCTAACCCTAATCCTGACACTAACCCTAACCCTGAACCTAACAGTAACGATAAAAAACCCTAACAAGAACCGTAACCCTAATTCTTACAGCAAGTTTAAACCTAACCCTAACACTCTCTAACCCTAAGATTAACCGTAATCCTAGAGCAAACCCTAACCCTAACCCTAAACTTAATGCCTACACCAACCCTAACTCTAATGCTAAGCCATAACTCTAATGCTAAGTCACCATAACCCTAACCCTAACCCTAACAAAAACAGTAACCCTAACCCTAACCCTAATGCTTACACCAACACTTACCCTAACCCCACCCTAATACGAAAACAAACCCTAACCGTAAACCTACCTGGAACCCTAACCACAACCATAACACAAATGCTGACACAAACCCTAACCCTAACCCTAACCCTAACACTCTATAACTGTAATCCTAACCCTAACCCTAACACAAACCCTAATCCTAACACAAACCTAATGCTTACAACAACCGTAACCCTAACCATAACCCTAAACCTAACCTAAACCCTAAGCCTCCCTGGAAGCCTAACATCAACCGTAATCCAAATGCTTTAAGCAACCCCTACCCTAACCCTAACACTCCCTAACCCTAATCCTAACCCTAAACCTAACACACACCCCAAACCTAACCCTAACCCTAACACAAACCCTAACCCTAACCGTAACCCTAACCCTAATGCTTACACAAAACCTAACCCTAACCATAACCCTAACCTTAACTCTAACACTAAACCTAACACTTAACCTAAACCTAATCCAAACCATATCCCTAACCCTAACCCTAACACACCTTAACTCTAACCAGAACCCTAACTCTAACCCGAACCCTAACACAAATCCTAACCCTAACCCCACCGTGACCCAAATGCTTACACCAATACTAACCCTAACCCTAACACTCTCTAACCCTAACCCTAACCATAACCATAACCACAACCCTAACCCAAAACCTAACCCTATCCCTAACCCTAACACAAACCCTACCCTAACAGTAAAACTAATACGTACTTCAATCCAAACCCTAACCATAAAACTCACCCTCAGCCTTACCCTAACCATAACACAAAAACTAACCCTAACACTAACCCTAACCCTAACCCTAACACAAACCCTATCCCTAACCGTAACCCTCACCCTAATGCTTACACCAACCCTAACTCTAACCCTAACCCTAACACTAACCCGAACCCAAACCCTAACACCAACCCTAACCCTAACCCTAACCCTAACACAAACCAATCATAACCGTAATCCTAACCATAATGCTTACATCAACCCTAGTTCTACCCTAACCCTAATCTTAACCCTAAAAATAACCCTAAACCTAACACTAACCCTAACCCTAACACTAACCCTGACACAAACCCTAACTATAACCGTAACCTTAATGCTTACACCAACCCTAACCCTGACCCTAACACTCTCTAACCCTAACCCTAACCGCAATCCCAAAACAAACCCTAATCCTAACCCTAAACCTAATGCCTACACCAACCGAAACCCGAATGCTAAACCTCACGTTCACCCTAACCCTAACACAAACCTTAACCCAAACCACAACCATAACACAAATGCTGACACCAACCCTAACCCTAACACTCACCCTCACACTAACCCTCACCCAAACCAAACCTTAAAACTAACCCTAACCCTAACCAGAACACAAACACTAATGCTTACGCCAACCCTAATCCTAACAGTTATCCAAAAAACTAAGCCTAACCCTTAACACCTAACCCTAACCCTAACCCTAATGCTTACACCAACCCTAACACTAACCCTAACCCTAACACTAACCCTAACCATAACCCTAACCCAGCGTAACCCAAATGCTTACACCAAGTCTAATCCTAACAGAAACACTGCTTAACTCTTACACTAACCTTAACCCTAACGCGAACACTAACACAAACACAAACCCTAACCCTAATGCTTACACCAACCCAAACCATACCCCTCACCCTAACACTAAACCTAACCCTAAACCTAAACCTAATGCTTACACCAACAGTAACCCTGACCATAACCCTAACCCTCACACTAACCCTAACCTTAAACCTAAGCCTACCAGGAATCCTAACCCTAACCGTAACCCAAATGCTGACAACAGCCCTAACCCTAAACCTAACCCTAAACCGAACCCAAACTCTAAACCTATCCCTAACCCTAACAAAAACCCTAACCCTAACCCTGAACCTCACCCTCACCCAAACCCTAAGCATAACCCTAAACCGAACCCTAACACAAACCTCAACCCTAACCCTAACATTAACACAAACCCTAACCTTTACCGTAACACTAACCAAATGCTTACACCAACCCTAACCCTCACCCTAATCCTAACCCTAACCCTAATTCTCACACCAATCCTAAACCGAACACTCAACCTCACCCAAACCCTAACCCTAAATCTAACCCTAACACTAACTGTTACACTAACACTAATGCTTACACCAACCCTAAACCTAACCCTTACCCAATGCCTAAGTCTAACCCATAACACCGGACTGTAACCCTAACCCTCACCCTGAAGCTTACACCAACCCTAAAAAGAAACCTAACCCTCACCCTAAAAATCATCTTGACCGTAACCCTAACTCTAACGATAACCAAAGCCTAAACCTAACCCTCACCCTAACCTTAAGCAGAACATTAAACGTAACTGTAACCTACACCTAATCCTTACATTAAGGATAATCATAACCTTAACCCTAACTGTAACTGTAACCCTAACGCGAAACCTAACCTGGACCGTAAACCTAAACCTAAAACTAACCCTAACCCTAAACCTAAGGCTTACACCAACACTAACACAAACACTAACCCTAACCCTAACACTAACCCTAACCCTCATCCTAACCCTAACCCTAAACATACCTAGAACCCTAACCATAACCATAAATCAAATGCTTACACCAACCATAACCCTAACCCAAACACTCCCTAATTCTAACACTAACCTTCACCTGAACAACAACACTAACACAAACCCTAACCCTAACCAAAACCATAACCCTAATGCTTACACAAACCCTAACCATAACCCTAACACAAACCCTAACCCTAACCCTAAACCTAACCGTAATGCTTACACCAACCCTAACCCTAGCTCCTACCTAAACCTAACACAAATCATAACCCTAACCCTAACCAAAACCCTAAGCCTACCTGGAACCCTAACCCCAACCGTGACCCAAATGCATACACCAACCCTAACCCTAACCCAAACACTCCCTATCTCTAACATTAACACTTAGTGTAACCTCAATCCAAACCCAAACCCTAACCCTAACCATAATCGTAACATTAACCATAACCCTAAAAAACCCAAAACCTAACACTCCGTAACTCTAACACTACTCCTAACCTTAACTTGAACACTAACAAAAACCCTAATCCTAACCCAAACCGTAAACAAAATGCTTACACTAACCCTAACCCTAACGCTAACTCTCTCTAAACTTAACCCTAACCGAAACCCTAATGCTTACACCAACCCTAACCCTATCCCTAACCACAACTTTAGCTAAAATGCTTACACCAAGCATATCCCTAACCCTAACACTATCTAACCCTAGCCATAACCCTAACCCTAACACAAACCCTAACCCTAACCGTAAACCTAATGCTTACACCAACCCTACACCTAACACTCACACTAACACATAACCTAAACCTAATCGTACCCTTAACCGTAATGCTTAACCAACAGTAACCCTCACCCTAACCATAACCCTAACAGAAACCCATAATCCTAACACTAAACTTAATACTTACACCAACACTAACCAAAACCCTAAACCTCACCATCACCCTTACCCTAACCCTAACCCTAACCCTAAAGCTTACACCAACGCTAACCATAACCCTAACCCGAACCCTAACACAACCCTAACACTAACCCTAACCCTAACACAAATCCTAACCCTAATCCTAATGCTTACACCAACACTAACCCTCAACCTCAGCCTCACCTTGACCCTAAAACCCTAACCCTAACTCTAAATCTAACCCAACCCTAACCCTAACAACAATACAAACCCTAACCATAACCGTAACCCTAATGCTTCCACCAAACCTAACCCTAACCTTAACCCTAACCATAACCATAACCCTAACACAAACAAGAACCCTAATTCCAAACGTAACCCGAATGCTTACACCAACCTAACCCTAACCCAAACACTCCTTAACTCTAACACAAACCATAAACCTAATCCAAACTCTAACACAAATCGTACCCCTAACCCTAACACTCCCTAAGTCTAACACAAACCCTAACATTAACCCGAATCCTAGCACAAAACCTAAACCTAACTCTAACCCCAACCGTAACCCTAATGCTTAAAACAACCATAACCATAAACCTAACCCGAACCCGAACCCTAAACCTATCAATGACCCTAACAAAAACCCTAACACTAACCATGAAACTAATACTTACACCAACCCTAACCCTAAACCTAAACCTCACCCTCACCCTTACCCAAACACTAACCCGAAAACTAAACCTTATCCTAGCCCAAACCCTAACACTAAAACTAATGCTTACACTAACCCGAACCATAACCCTTAACCGAATCCTAACAAAAACCCTAACCCTAACATTAACACAAACCCTAACCCTAACCCTAACACTAACACAAGCCCTAACCGTTACCGTAACACTAACCCTAATGCTTAAACCAACACTAAAACTAACCCTAACCCTAACCCTAATGCTTACACCAACCCTAACCCTAGCTCTTCCCTAAACCTAACACAAACCCCAAAGCTAACCCTAACCCTAAACCTAATTCTTTCACCAAAACTAACACTAACCCCCCCGCATAAACCAAACCAAATCCTAGCCCTAACCCTAACCCCAAAACTAACCCTAACCTGAACACTAACACTAACACTAATGTTTAAACCTAACCCTTACCCAAACCCTAAGCCTAACGCATAACAATAGACTGTAAGCCTAACCCTAACCCTAATGCTTACACCAATCGTAACAATAACCTTAACCCTCACCCTAAACCTAATCCTGACCGTAACCCTAACTCTAACCCTAAACCAAAATCTAAACCTAACCCGCACCCTCAAACTAACACTAAGCCTAATATTAAACGTATCTGTAACCCTATACCTAATCCTTAACTTAAGGCTAATCATAACCTTAACCCTAACTGTAACTCTAATCCTAACCTGAACCCTAACTAGGACCGTAACCCTAACCCTAACACTAACCATAACACTAAACCTAACCCAACCGTAAACCAAATGCTTACACGAACTCTAAACCGAATCCAAACTCTCCTTAACTCTAACACTAACCCTAACCCTAAACCGAACACTAACACAAACCCTAATCATAACCATAACAATAACCGTAACCCCAATGATTACACCAACCCTAACCCTAAACCTAACACAATCTAACCCTAAGCTTAACCGTAATCCTAGCACAAACCCTAACACTAACCCTAAACCTAATGCCTACACCAAACCTAACTTAAGGCAAAACCTCACAGTCACCCTAACCCTAACCCTAATCCTAACCATAAACCTAACACAAATCCTAACCCTAACCCTAATGCTTACACCAACCCTAACCCTAACCCCACGCAAAACCTAACACTAACCCTAACCCTAACCCTAACCCTAACTCTAACCCTAACCCTAACCCTAACCCTAACCCTAAACCTTCCTGGAACCCTAACCACAACCGTAACAAAAATGCTGACAACAACAATAACCCAAACCCTAACGTTCACATCCCTAAATCCTAACCCTAACCCTAAAACTAACACTAAAACTAACCCTAAACCTAAACCTAATGCTTACACCAACCGTAGCCCTGACCATAACCCTAACACTTACTGTAACCCTAACCTTAACCCTAAGCCTACCAGGAATCCTAACCCCAACCATAACCCAAATGCTTACAACAACACTAACCCTAACCTAACCCTAACGCTAACCCGAACACGAACGCTAAACCTATCCCTAAACCTAACACAAAGCCTAACACTAACCCTAAAGCTAATACTTACACCAACCATAACCCTAACCATAAACCTCACACTCACGCTAACCCTAACCCTAAACCTAATGCTTACAAAAAGCCTAACCATAACCCTAACCCGAACCCTATCACAAACACTAACCTTAACCCTAACACTAACACAAATCCTAACCCTAACCGTAAAACTAACCCTAATGCTGACACCAACCCTAACCTTAACCTTAACCCTAACCCTAATCCTAACACTAACATTAATCCTAAAACTAACCCTAATGCTTAAACAAACCCGAACCCTAACCCTAACATTACCTAACACAAACCCCAACCCTAACCCTAAACCTAATTCTTACACTAACCCTAACCCTAGCATTCAACCTCACCCTCACCCAAAACCTAACCCTTAACCTAACCCTAACCCTAACTCTAACACTAACACTAACACTAACACTAATGCTTACACCAACCCTAAACCTAACCCTTACCCAAATCCTAAGCCTAACCCACAACACCTGACTGTAACCCTAACCCTAAACCTAATGCTTACACCAACCCTAATAAACCTAACCCTCACATTAAACCTAACCAATCCTAACCCTAACCCTAATCCTAACATTAAACGTAAGTGTAACCCTATACCTAATCTTACCTTAAGGCTATTCATAACCTTAACCCTAATTTAACTCTAACCCTATCCCGAAACCGAATCCGGACCGTAACCCTAACACTAACCCTAACCCTAACCAGAAACCTAAGGCTTACACGAACCCTAACACAAACACTAAACCTAACTCTAACCCTAACACAAACCCTAACCATAACCCTAACCCTCATCCAAAACCTAACCCAAACCTACACGTACCTAGAACCCTAACCATAACCGTAAACCAAATGCTGACACCAACCCTAATACTAACCCAAACACTCCCTAACTCTAACACTAACCATCACCAGAACCCGAACACTAACACAAACCATAACCCTAAACCTAGTCCTAATGCTTACACCAACCCTAACCCTAACCCTAACACTAACCCTAACACTAACCCTAACCCTATCAGAAAACCTAACCCTAACCCTAACCATAAACTAATGCTTACAAAACCCTAACCCTAACCCCATCCTAACAATAACACAAACACTAAACCTAACCCTAAGCCTAAACCTAATGCTTACACCAACCTAACCCTAACCCTCTCCCTCACCCTCACCATAACCCTAACCTTAAACCTAACCCTAACCCTAACCATAACCCTAACACTAACACTAATGCTTACACCAAACCTAAACATATCCCTTACACAAACCCTAACCCTAACCCTAAAACAAACCCTAACCCTAACCCTAAAACAAACCCTAACCCTAACCCTAACCTAAAACTAAACCTACCTGGAACCCTAACCCAAACGTAACCCTAATGCTAACAACAACCCTAACCCTAACCAAAACACTCCCTAACTCTAACATTAACACTAACCCTAACCCTAACACAAACCCTAACCCTAACCATAACCATAACACTAACCATAACCTTAATAAAAACCCAAAACTTAACATTCCCTAAGTCTAACACTAATCCTAACCTTAACATGAACACTAACAAAAACCCTAACCCTAACCCTAACCCCAACAGTAACCCAATGCTTACACCAACTGTAACACTAACCCTAACACTCTCTAACCGAAAACCTAACCCTAACCCTAACATTAACACTAACCCTAACCCTAAAACAAACCCTAACCCTAACACAAACTCTAACCCCATCCCTAGCCAAAACCTTAATCAAAATGCTTATACAAAGTATAACCGTAACACTAAAACTCTCTAACACTAAGCATAACACAAACCCATAAACCTAAACCTAAACCTAATACATACACCAACTCAAACCTAACCCTAAAACTCACCTTCATCCTAACCCTATCTATAACCCTAATGCTTACACCAACGCTGACTCTATCCCTAACCCGAACCCTAACACAAACCATAACTGAACCCTAACCGTAAGACAAACCCTAAGCCTAACCGTAACCCTAACCCTAATGCTTACACCAATCCTAACCCTCACCCTCACCCTAACCCTAACCATAACCATAACCCTAACCCAAAAAATAACACAAACCCTAACCAAAAATGTAACCCTAATGCTTCCACCAACCGTAATCCTAACCCTAACACTAATACTAACACAAAAAAGAACCCTAATCCCAAATGTAACCCAAATGTTTACACAAACCCTAACCCTAACCCTAACACTCCCTAACTCTAACACAAACTGTAATCCAAACCCAAATCCTAGCACAACAACTAAACCTAACTCTAACTGCAACTGTAACCATAATGCTTACACAACACTAACAATAACCCAAACCCGAACCCGAACCCTAAACCTATCCCTAACCCTAACACAAACCCTAACACTAACCCTCAACTTAATACTTGCACCAACCCTAACCCAAACAGTAAACCTCACCCTCACCCTTACCCTAAACCTAACCCGAACCCTAAACCTAATGCTAGCCCTACCGGAATCCTAACCCAAATGCATACACCAACCCTAACCATAACCCTAACCAAATCCTAACACAAACAGTAACCCTAACCCTAATCCTAACGTAAACTCTAAACCTAACCATAACACAAACCCTAATGCTTACACCAACCCTAACACTAACGCTTACACTAATTCTAACCCTAACACTAACCCTAATGCTTACACCAACCCTTACACTATCCGCACCCTAAACCTAACAAAGAACCCTGACACTAACCCTAACCCTAAACCTAATTCTTACACTAACCCTAACCCTAGCATTCAACCTCACCCTCACCCAAAACCTAACCCTTAACCTAACCCTAACCCTAACTCTAACACTAACACTAACACTAACACTAATGCTTACACCAACCCTAAACCTAACCCTTACCCAAATCCTAAGCCTAACCCACAACACCTGACTGTAACCCTAACCCTAAACCTAATGCTTACACCAACCCTAATAAACCTAACCCTCACATTAAACCTAACCAATCCTAACCCTAACCCTAATCCTAACATTAAACGTAAGTGTAACCCTATACCTAATCTTACCTTAAGGCTATTCATAACCTTAACCCTAATTTAACTCTAACCCTATCCCGAAACCGAATCCGGACCGTAACCCTAACACTAACCCTAACCCTAACCAGAAACCTAAGGCTTACACGAACCCTAACACAAACACTAAACCTAACTCTAACCCTAACACAAACCCTAACCATAACCCTAACCCTCATCCAAAACCTAACCCAAACCTACACGTACCTAGAACCCTAACCATAACCGTAAACCAAATGCTGACACCAACCCTAATACTAACCCAAACACTCCCTAACTCTAACACTAACCATCACCAGAACCCGAACACTAACACAAACCATAACCCTAAACCTAGTCCTAATGCTTACACCAACCCTAACCCTAACCCTAACACTAACCCTAACACTAACCCTAACCCTATCAGAAAACCTAACCCTAACCCTAACCATAAACTAATGCTTACAAAACCCTAACCCTAACCCCATCCTAACAATAACACAAACACTAAACCTAACCCTAAGCCTAAACCTAATGCTTACACCAACCTAACCCTAACCCTCTCCCTCACCCTCACCATAACCCTAACCTTAAACCTAACCCTAACCCTAACCATAACCCTAACACTAACACTAATGCTTACACCAAACCTAAACATATCCCTTACACAAACCCTAACCCTAACCCTAAAACAAACCCTAACCCTAACCCTAAAACAAACCCTAACCCTAACCCTAACCTAAAACTAAACCTACCTGGAACCCTAACCCAAACGTAACCCTAATGCTAACAACAACCCTAACCCTAACCAAAACACTCCCTAACTCTAACATTAACACTAACCCTAACCCTAACACAAACCCTAACCCTAACCATAACCATAACACTAACCATAACCTTAATAAAAACCCAAAACTTAACATTCCCTAAGTCTAACACTAATCCTAACCTTAACATGAACACTAACAAAAACCCTAACCCTAACCCTAACCCCAACAGTAACCCAATGCTTACACCAACTGTAACACTAACCCTAACACTCTCTAACCGAAAACCTAACCCTAACCCTAACATTAACACTAACCCTAACCCTAAAACAAACCCTAACCCTAACACAAACTCTAACCCCATCCCTAGCCAAAACCTTAATCAAAATGCTTATACAAAGTATAACCGTAACACTAAAACTCTCTAACACTAAGCATAACACAAACCCATAAACCTAAACCTAAACCTAATACATACACCAACTCAAACCTAACCCTAAAACTCACCTTCATCCTAACCCTATCTATAACCCTAATGCTTACACCAACGCTGACTCTATCCCTAACCCGAACCCTAACACAAACCATAACTGAACCCTAACCGTAAGACAAACCCTAAGCCTAACCGTAACCCTAACCCTAATGCTTACACCAATCCTAACCCTCACCCTCACCCTAACCCTAACCATAACCATAACCCTAACCCAAAAAATAACACAAACCCTAACCAAAAATGTAACCCTAATGCTTCCACCAACCGTAATCCTAACCCTAACACTAATACTAACACAAAAAAGAACCCTAATCCCAAATGTAACCCAAATGTTTACACAAACCCTAACCCTAACCCTAACACTCCCTAACTCTAACACAAACTGTAATCCAAACCCAAATCCTAGCACAACAACTAAACCTAACTCTAACTGCAACTGTAACCATAATGCTTACACAACACTAACAATAACCCAAACCCGAACCCGAACCCTAAACCTATCCCTAACCCTAACACAAACCCTAACACTAACCCTCAACTTAATACTTGCACCAACCCTAACCCAAACAGTAAACCTCACCCTCACCCTTACCCTAAACCTAACCCGAACCCTAAACCTAATGCTAGCCCTACCGGAATCCTAACCCAAATGCATACACCAACCCTAACCATAACCCTAACCAAATCCTAACACAAACAGTAACCCTAACCCTAATCCTAACGTAAACTCTAAACCTAACCATAACACAAACCCTAATGCTTACACC
The DNA here is from genome assembly GCF_030435755.1 of Ochotona princeps. Taxonomy (NCBI): domain Eukaryota; kingdom Metazoa; phylum Chordata; class Mammalia; order Lagomorpha; family Ochotonidae; genus Ochotona; species Ochotona princeps. Next base: position 42,207,059 of record NC_080851.1, read on the forward strand.
AACCCTAACACTAACGCTTACACTAATTCTAACCCTAACACTAACCCTAATGCTTACACCAACCCTTACACTATCCGCACCCTAAACCTAACAAAGAACCCTGACACTAACCCTAAACCTAAACCTAATTCTTTCACAGACCCTAACCATAACCCTCACCCTCTACCAAACCCTAACCCTAAACCTAACCCTAACCCTAACACTAACACTAAAGCTTACACCAACCCTTAAACTAATCCTTACCCAAGCCGAAATCCTAACCCATAATACCTGAATTGAACACTAACCCTAACCCTAATGCTTACACCAACCCTAACAATAACCTTAACCCTCACGCTAAACCTAATTCTGACCATAACCCTAACTCTAATGCTAAACTAAAGCCTAAACCAAACCCTCACGCTAACTCTAACCCTAAGCCTAATATTTAACGTAACTGTAATCCTATACCTAATTCTTACCTTAAGGCTAATCATAACCCTAACCCTAACTGTAACTGTAAGCCTCACCCTCACTCTAACCATAACCTTAAACCTAACCCAAACCATAACCTTAACCCTAACACTAACACTAATGCTTACACCAACCCTAAACCTAACCCTTACCCAAACCCTAACCCTAACCCTAACACAAACCGTAACCCTAACCCAAACTCTAAACCTAGCTTTGACCCTAACCACAACCGTAACCCAAATGCTTACACCAAGCCTAATCCTAACCCAACACTCCCTAAATCTAACACGACCCCTAACCCTAATCCGAACTCTAACACAAACCGCACTCTAACCCTATCCATAGTGCTTACATCAACCCTAACCCTAACCCAAACTTTCACCCTAACCGTAACCCTCACCCTAACCCTAACCCTAAGCCTATCTGGAACCCTTACCTCAATCGTAAAATAAACGCTAACACCAACCCTAACCCGAAACTTGAAACTCTCTAACCCTAACACTAACCCTAAACCTAGCACAAACCATAACCTTAAACATAACCTTAACCCTAACACAAACCCTAGCCCTAACCGTAACACTAACCCTAAAGCTTACATCAACCCTAACCCTCACCCTCACCTTCAGCCTCACCCTCACTCTAACCCTAACAATAACCCCAAACCTAACATTAACATTAACAATAACCCTAACACAAACCCTAACCCTAACACTCCCTAACTCTTACACTAACCCTAAACCTAACCCGAACCCTAGCACAAACCCAAAACCTAAACCTAACCCAAACCGTAAACCAAATGCTTACAAAAACACTAACCTTAACCCTAACACTTCAAACCCTAACCCTAACCATAACCCGAACCCTAACACAAACCGTAACCCTAAAACTAAACCTAATACTTACAGCAACACTAACCCTAACCCTAAAACTCACCCTTCCATTACTCTAATCTTAACCCTAACCCTGATGCTTACAACAACCCTAACAATAACCCTAACCTGAACCCTAACACTAACCCTAAGCCTAACCCGAACCCTAGCACAAACCATAACAATAAAACTAACCCCAACCTTATTCCAAATGCTTACTCCAATCCTAACCCTAACGCTAACACTCTCTAACCCTAACCCTAACCCTAAACCTAACCCTAACCATAACCCTAATGCTTATACTAACCCTAACCCTAGCCATAACCCTAAGGCACACCCCAACCCTTACCCTACCCCTAACCCATAGCTTACCTGGAACCCTAACCCCAACCATAACCCAGTGCTTACACACAGCCTAATACTAACCCTAACACTCTCAAACCTTAAGCATTCCCTAACCCTAACAAAAACCTAACCTTAACACTAACCCTAACATTAAACCTAAACCTACCTGGATCACTAACCCCAACTGTAATCCAAAGAATTACACGAACCCTAACACTAAACGTAACCATCACACTCTGACCCTAAGCCTAACCCTAAACCTAACACAAACCCTAACCCTAAACCTAAACCTAATGCTTACACCAACCCTAATACAAACCCTAAACCTCATCCTCACCCTAACACTAACCCTAACACAAACCCTAACCCTAACCCTAACCCTATACCTAACCTTAAACCTAAAACTAACACTAATGCTTACACCAAATTAAACCGAACGCTTACCCAAATCCTAAGCCTAACCCTAACATAGACCCTAACTCTAACACTCTCTAACCCTAACCCTAACCATAAACCTATCTGGGACCCAAACCCCAACCGTATCCTAAATGCTTACATCAACCTTTATCCGAACCCAAACACTTCGTAACTATAACACTAACCCGAACCCTAACCCCAAACCTAACACAAAACCTAACCCTAAACGTAATGCTTACACCAAAACAAATCCTAACCCACAACCTAACCAACCGTAACCCAAATGCTTACACTAACACTAACCCTAACCCTAACACTCTCTAACCCTAAACCTAACTCTAACCCTAACCCTAACCCTAACCCTAACCCTAACCCTGACTCTAACACAAACCCTAACCCTAACCCTAATGCTTACACCAACCCCAACCCTAACCCTAAACCTCACCCTCACCCTCACCCAAACCCTAACCCTAACCCTAACTCTAAATCTAACCCTAACACAAAACCTAAACCCTAGCCCTAACCCTAACATTATCCCTAAATCTACCTGGAACCCTAACCCCAACCGTAATCCAAATGATTACACCAACCCTAACACTAAACATAACCCTAACACTCTCTAACCCTAAGCCTAACCTGAACCCTAGCACAAACCCTAACCCTAACCCTAATCTTAATGCTTAAAACGAACCCTAACAATAACAATAACCCTAACCCTCACCCTACCCTATGCCTAACACTAACCCTAACCATAATATTAATGCTAATCCTACCCTAACACTAAACGTTAACCTACCTTAAAGCCTAACACAAATGTAACCGTAATGCTTACACCAACCCTAACCATACCATTAACACTAACACTAACTCTCTACCCTAACACAAACCCTAACCCTAATCCTACCCTAAGTATAACCCTAACCCTATCACTATCTCTAACAATACCAAGAACACAAACTCTAACCCTGATCCTCAACCTTACCGGAACACAAACCCTAACCCTAACTCTAACCCTCACTCTAACCCCAACCCTATCCTAATCCTAACACTAACACTAACCCTAACTCTAACCCTAACACTAATTCTAACCCTAACACTAACCCTATCCCTAACCATAACACTAAATATAACACTAACCCTAACGCCTAACCCCTAAAACTAACACAAACCCTAACTCTAACCATAACCCTAACCCTAATCCTAACACCAACCCTAAACCTAACCTTAATCCTAACACAAACCAAAACCCTAACACAAACCCTAACCCTAAACCTAACCATCCCTAAGTCTAACCCTAAACCTAACACAAAGCCTTACCCTGACCCTAACACTAACCCAAATGCTTACACAAACCTAAAAATAACCCTAACCCTAGCCATAACATGAACCCTAACACTAACCCTAACACAAACCCTAACCCTAACCCAAAACCTTATTTTTACACAAACCCTAACCCTAACTCTAACACAAACATTAACCCTAAACCTAAACCTACCTAAAACCTTAACCCAAAACCTAACACAAATCTTACACCAACACTAACACTAACTCTAACAATCTCCAAACCTAACCCTAACACAAACCCTAACCCTAACCCTAAACCTAACGCAGACAAAAACCCTAACCCTAACCCTACCCCTCACCCTCACCCTAAACCTAACCCTAACCCTAACACTAAACCTAACACAAACCATAGCCCTTACCCTAAAAATAATTCCAACTCAAACCCTAATCCTAACCCTAATACTGTAATGCTTACACCAACCCTAAACCAAAACCTTATCCAAACCCTAACTTTAACCCATAACACTTAACCATAACCATATCCCTAACCCTAATGCTTATGCCAACCCTAAGACTAAACCTGACCATACCGCTAACCCTAACCCTAACACAAACCCTAACTCTAACATTATCCCTAATGCTTATATCAGCCCTAACTCTAACCCTAACCCTAACACTAACCCTAACACAAACCCTAAGCCTAACCCTAAGACAAACCCTATTGCTTACACCAAGCCTAACCCTAACACTAAACCTAACACTAATAGTAACCCTAACCGAAATGCTTAAACCAAACCTAACCCCAACCCTAACCACAACCCTAACCCTAGCACTAACCAGAACTCTAATCCTAACCCTAACATTAACCCTAAACCTATCTGGAATCCTAACCACAAAAGTAGTCCAAATGATTACACCAACACTAACCATAAACCATATCCTAACCCTAAACCCAAAACTTACACCAACCCAAACCCTAAACCTAACCCTAACCCGGACCGTAACCCTAACCCTAACACTAATCCTAACCCTAATACTAACACTCATGCTTACACCAACCCTAACACAATCCCTAAACTTAACCCTAACCCTCACCCTAACACAAACCCTTACGTTAACACTAACCCTAACATTAAACCTAATGCTTACACTAACCCTAACCCTAACCCTAACCCTAAACTTAATCATTTACTAACCCTAACCCTAATCCTAACACATTCCCTAACCCTAGCCCTAACCCTAACATTAACCCTAAACTTGCCTGGAACCCTAACCCCTACCGTAATCCAAATGATTACACCAACCCTAACCATAACTCTAACCCGAAAACACTCTAACCCTAAGCTTAACCCCCACCCTAACACAAACTCTAACCCTAAACCTAAACCTAGGATAACACCAACCATAACCCTAACCCTAAAACTGACCCTCACCCTAACCCTAACAGAAATCCAAACCCTAACACTTAGCCTAACCCTAATGCCTACACTAACCCTAAACCTAATATCAACCTAACCCTAACACAAACCCTAACCCTAAAACTGATCCTTACACCAAATCTAACCCTAACCCTCACTCTCACCCTCACCAAATACGAACCCTAAACCCAACCCTAACCCTAACGCTAAAACTAACACAAATTCTAACCCAAAGCCTAAACCTAACACTTACACCAACCCTAACCATAACTCTAACCCGAAAACACTCTAACCCTAAGCTTAACCCCCACCCTAACACAAACTCTAACCCTAAACCTAAACCTAGGATAACACCAACCATAACCCTAACCCTAAAACTGACCCTCACCCTAACCCTAACAGAAATCCAAACCCTAACACTTAGCCTAACCCTAATGCCTACACTAACCCTAAACCTAATATCAACCTAACCCTAACACAAACCCTAACCCTAAAACTGATCCTTACACCAAATCTAACCCTAACCCTCACTCTCACCCTCACCAAATACGAACCCTAAACCCAACCCTAACCCTAACGCTAAAACTAACACAAATTCTAACCCAAAGCCTAAACCTAACACTTACACCAACCCTAACCCTAACCCTAATGCTAACACAAACTCTAACCCCAACATGAAACCTAAACCTACCTGGAATCCTAACCACAACCGTAATCCAAATGATTACATCAATCCTAACCCGAACCCTAACCCTAACGCTAAACCTAATATTTACACCAACCCTAACACTAAACTGTCAGGAGCCGTGTACTATAGCCACACTGAAGCCATTTTGAATATAGACCTATGGGACAGTGGAAAACCCCCGGTTGGCTAGATGCTTGGGAAAGAAGTTATGAAACTAATCACACGCTTAGCTTCAATTGTTCCTAGCAACTGTTTCAGAATGTGATTGATGCTGTACTTACCAACATCTTGTTACTGATTACCTATGCTATTGTCGATATGTTGGTTACTATTGTTGATATGGTGGCTGCTCAAGAACAATCCGTCTTGAGACCATGGCTTGCGTCCCAGCTTCTCTTTCCCTGAGCCTTAGTTACTGAAGAATATAAAAACCCTCAGTTGAAATCAATAAACTGACAGCTTGATCAGACCTACTGTCTTACTGTCCATTCTTCGTGTCTCTTGTCATTTCATTCTCTCCTAGGTGGCTGCGACCCCGTTGACTGTACTGCTGGACAGGACACTAAACCTAACCCTAACCTGGTCAGCAAACGTAAACCTAACACTAAGCCGCACCCTAACCCTAACCCTAATGCTTACACCAACCCTAACACAAAAAATAACCATAAACCTAACCCTAACACAAACCCTAACCCTAACACTAACCCTAATCCTAACCATATCCCTAACCCTACTGCTTACACTAACCCTAACCCTAACCTTAACTCTAACCCTAACACAACCCTAAGCCTAGTCCTAGCCCTAACATTAACCCTAAACCTACCTGTAATCCTAACCCCAACCATAGTCCAATTGATTACACCAACCCTAACCCTAACCCTTACCCTAACACTCTCTAACCCTAAGCCTAATCAACACCCTAACCCTAAACCTAACCCTAACACAAACCCTAACACTAACCCTAATCATGACCCTAATGCTTACACCAACACTAACCCTAACCCTAACTCTAAATTTAACCCTAACCCTAACACAAACAATAACACTAACCCTAACCCTAATATTAACCCTAAATCTACCTGGAACCCTAACCCTGACCATAATCCAAATGATTACACCAACCATAACCGTAACACTAACACTTTCTAAACCTAACCCTAACCCTAACCCTCAACCTCACCCTAACCCTAACAATAACCTTAACCCTAACCCTAACCCTAATGCTTACATCAAACCTAACCCTAACCATAACCCTAAACCTAAACCTAACCATAACACTAAACCTAACCCTAACCGTAAGGCCTAACACTAATGATTACACCAACCCTAAACCTAACCTTACCCAAACCCTAACGCTAACATCATTAACACAAACCCTAACCCTAACCCTAACCCTAAACCTACCTGAAACGCAAACCCCAACTGTAACCCAAATGCTTACACCAATCCTAACTCTAATCCAAAAACTACCAAAATCTAACACTAACCCTATCCTTAACTCCAACGTTAACACAAACACAAACCTTACCCCTAACCATAATGCTTATACCAACCCTAACCCTAAACCTAACACTAATCCTAACCCTAACACTAACCCTAACACTAACGCAAAGCCTAACCCTAACTATAACACTCCCTAACTCTAATACTAACCCTAACCCTAACACGAACCTTAACACAAACCCTAAAGATAACCCAAACCCCAACAGTAACCCAAATGTTTACACCAACATGAACCCTAACCCTAACACTCTCTAAAACTAACCCTGACCCTAACCCGAACCCTAACACTATCCCTAATCCTAACACAAAGTGTAACCATAACCCTAAACTTAATATTTACACCAACCCTTACCATAACCCTAACACTAGCCCTAACACAATCCCTAACCATAATATTAACCTAAACCTACCTGGAACCCTAACCATAACCTAATCCAAATGATTACACCAACCACAACCCTAGCCCTAACCCTTACACTCTCTAACCATAAGCCTAACCCTAACCTTAACACAAACCCTATTCCCAACCCTAAAACTAATGCTTACACCAACCCTAACCCTAACACAAACCCTAACACTAACATGAACCCTAACCCTTACCCTAACGCTCCTAACTCTAATACTAACCCTAACCCTAACCCAAACATTAAAGCAAACACTAACCATAACCCGAACCCTACCACATACACTGATCCTAAAGGTAAACCTAACCCTAATGCTTACACCACCCTAACCCTAACCCTAACCCTAAACCTAAACCTAACCCTAACCCTAACACAAACCCTAAACTTAATCCTAACCCTAACATTAGCCCTGAACCTACCTGGAATCCTATGCCCAAACGTAATCCAAAGGATTACACCAACCCTAACCCTTACCCTTACCTTAACACTCTCTAACCCAAAGCCTAACCCTCACCCTAACGCTAACCCTAAAACTAACACAAACCCTAACCATAACCCTAACACTTCTGCTTACACCAACAATAACCAGAAAGCTAACTCTAACACAAACCCTAACACTAACCCTAACCCTAAAATAATCCCTAACCCTAAACCTAAGGCTTACACCAACAATAACCCTAAACAACACAATAACACTAACACAAACCCGAACCCTAACTCGAACCCTAACACAAACCTTAGCACTAACACTAACACCAAAAGTAACAAAAATGCTTACAACAACACTACCCTAACAAAAAAGCTCTCTAAGCCTAACCCTAAAACTAACCCGATCCCTAACCCTATCCCTAATCCTAACACAAACTCTAACCCTAACCGTAAACCTAATACATACACCAACCCTAACCCTAATCCGAACCCTAACCCTAACCCTAACCCTAACTCCAACACTAACCCTAACACAAAACCTAACACTAATATTAACCCTAAAACTACCTGGAACCCTAAAACCAACCTAATCCAAATGATTACACAAACCCCAACCATAACCCTAACCCTTACACTCTCTAACCCTAAGCCTAACCCTAATCCTAACACAAAGCCTAACCCTAACCCTAACCCTAACCCTAATACTTACACCAACCCTAATCAAAACCCTAACTCTAACCCTAAGCCAAACCCTAACCATAACAAAAACCCTAATCCTAACCGTAACCCTCACCCTAATGCTTACACAAACCCTAACCCTAACCCTAACTTAAACCTAACACAAACGCTAACCCTAATCCTAAAACTAACCCAAAACCTAATGCTTACAACAACCCTAACCCTAAACCTCACTCTCTCCCTCACCCTTACCCTAACCCTAAACCTAACCATAACCCTAACACTAAAAATAACACTAATGCTTACACCAACCCGAAACTTAAACATTACACAAACCCTAACCCTAAACCTAAAACACATCCTAACCCTAACCCTAACACTGCCTAACTCTAAAACAAACCCCAACCCTAACCCAAACCCTAACACAAACACTAACCCTAACACTAACACTAACCAAACACAAATGCTTACACCAACCCTAACAATAACCCTAACATTCTCTAACCCTAAGCCTACTCCTAACCCTAACACAAACCCTAACCCTAACACTAACACTAATACTTACACCAACACTAAACGTAACCCTTACCCAAACCCTAAACCTATCCCATAACACCTAACAGTAACCCTAACCCTAAACCTCCTGCTTACACTAATCCTAACCCTAACCCATAAAACTCACCCAACCCTAACCCTAATTATAACCCTAAATCTAACCCTAAACCAAATCCTAAATTTAAACACTAACCCTAACTGTAAACCTAACCCTAACCCTAATGCTTTCACCAACCCTAAACCTAACGCTACCCCTAACCCTAATGCTTACACCAACCCTAAACCTAACACGACCCCTAAACCTAAAAATAACCCTAACAATGAACCTAACCATAACCCTAACACTATCCCTAACACTAACCCTAACACATACCCTAACCCTAACCCTAAACCTAATGCCTACATCAACCCTAACCCTAACCCTAACCTCAACGTTACCCTAACCCTAACTCTAACCCTAACCATAACCCTAAACATAATGCCTACACAAACTCTAATCCTAACCCTAACACTAAGTATAATGCTTACACCAACCCTAACCCTAACCCTTGTCCAAACCCTAACCCTAACCCATAACACCTAACCGTAACCCTATCCCTAACCCTAATGCTTTCACCAACATTAACACTAAACCTAACCTTCACCCTAACCCTAAGCCTAAAATTAAAACTCATTGTAACCCTATACCTTATCCTTACCTTAAGCCTAATCATAAACCTAACCCTAACTATAACACTAACCCGAACCCTAACCCTGACCGTAACTCTAACCTTAATGCTTACACCAACCCTAACCCTAACCCTAATCCTACCCCTAACCATAACCCTAACCCTAATCCTAACACTAATGCTTAACAACCCTAACCCTAACCTTAACCCTAATTTTAACCCTAAACCTACCTGGTACCATAACCCAAACCGTAATCCAAATCATTACACCAAACCTAACCCTAACCCTTACCGTAACACTCTCTAACCCTAAGCCTAAGCCTCACTCTAACCCTAACCGTAACCCTAACACAAACCCTAATCCTAACCGTAACCCTAACCCTAATGCTTACACCAACCCTAACACTCACCATAACCCTAACCCTAACACTAAACTAAACCCTAACCCTAACATTAACCCTATACCTACCCTGAAACCTATCCTCAACCGTAATCCAAATGATAACACCAACCCTAACTCTAACCCTAACAGTCTCTAAACCTAAGCCCAACCCAAACCCTAACACAAACCCTAACCCTAACCATAAACATAATGCTTACACCAACCCTAACGCTAACCCTAAACCTCACCCTCATATTAACCCTAATCTTAAAAAAACCCTAACCCTAATCCTAACCCAAAACTTAACCCTAATGCTTAAAACAACCCTAACCCTAATGCCAAACTAACCCTAACACAAACTCTAACCCTAACCAATATGAAATATCAGTCACCCTAAACCTAAGCTTAAGCTTTGCATCAACTCTAACCCTAACCCTAACACTAACACTAACCCTAACTCTAATCCTAACGCTAATCCTAACCCTAACACTAGCCCTATCCCTAGCCCTAACCCTAAACATAACAATAACCCTAACCCTTAACACCTAAAACTAACACAAACACTAACCCTAACCATAACCCTAACCCTAATCCTAACACCAACCCTAACCCTAACCCTAATCCTAACACTAATCATAACCCTAACACAAACCCTAAACTGTTAAACCCGAGTGGGCGATGCCCAGGGGCCCTCGCCCCTCGACGAACAGAGCCCTCCAGCAGACACGAGACAGGAGACCAAGAGATGCAATCACGCATGAGGCAAGGTTTATTTCACACGGGCTCGTGGACGCTCCTGTTTGATCGAGTAAGGCGTCGCGCCGAGCTGCACAAGCTGGGTCTTTTTATAGGATATGGGAAGCAGGAAGCGGGGTTACAGAAGCAGATGCATAGTTACAGGGATCCCATCGACACTTTTAAGTCATACAAGCCTATGATTGGTAAAGGAGCTGCCCCTGCTTAAAAGGCAGTTTTCAAGCATGGCTCAGTGTCCGAGAAATAGAAACTTATCTCTTTCTTGGGAAATAGAAACTTGGGAGACTGAAACTCAATTGTCTTAGCTGTTGGAAAGCATCCAACGGCTCCTAGCTCTCTATCTTGCAAGGTCTTCTGCCTCTCCTTATCTTACAAGGTCTTCTGCCTGCACGCATCCTGTTGACCCTTTTTTTGCTGGAACTAAATTTGGGCTCTTCATTCCCCCCTTTTCTTTTGGGCATGAGGCAAATCTTTGACTCAATAATAGTATAATTAACAATGTATAAGCATTATTGAAAATATTAATATTTAAGAATCTTTTAGTGCTAAGATGTTACATGTATACAACACAGTTCTGACAGGAATCTGAGACCTGAACTGTCAACTGTTAAGGGAAAGGGGATGTCGTCATCTGTTCTTGACTACTTTCTGCTGAGAATGGGCGCAGTCTAGTAACAGCAATAGGGGGGTTTATCTAACGGTTCCTGATAGAAGGCAGAAGTCATCAGGTGTTCGATGTACAGCCTGGCACATTAAAGTCTTTTTCTTGTTGAAATCTAGATAACAAAACATAACATCAGTTTTAATACTTGAGCTCCAGAGCTTAGATGCAAAAGAATTGTTAGGTTTTAACCTTTGTTTTAGCAAATATTATTTTAGTGGAACACATGAAACTCCTTCTGAGTTGTATAAATAATTGACCTAGATTAATTAGGAGGCACAGTAACAATGCAAGGATTAGCATGAAGTATCAGGATATAAGCCTATTACAGGACAGGTAAATGCAAGCTGACTTTTTGGAAATTATTGCATAGGTAATGTTTACCACAGTTATTAGAGAAAGGCAGAGTTTACCTCTAATTAAACTTGGAATGTATGGCAGAACTCTGGTGGGGCCCCTCTTAGGTTGTGAAACCACTGTAGCACTAATGGGGGGTACAAACTCACATTACTCTACTAAACAAGGGCCGAGGCGACCTTTATTTTAGCTTTTATATTAAGCGGAGTCTAAAAAAAAGCTTTTTTTTTTTTTTTTAGATTCACAAGTCACTATTTAGAAAAATCTATGAATATTAATAATATATTTTTCTAGTATAACTCTGAAGATAGAGGTCCTGCATGGGAAGTCAGTACACAGTGACTCTAACGAGTTTAACAAATTAACACTCTTATGTGTGACATCAGTGATCACCTGAGGCTGCTGACACACGATGCTTAGGCTGTGGAAGCTTCTTCAATCCACAACACTCCCAGGATTTTTAGACAAGGCCATATACAAAGTGGAAGTTCTCTTCTCTATTGAGAGAAGAGCACAACCATCTTCGATGGCTGCTTCTTTGCACTGGGGCGTGGACCACTGAGGTTCTTCACGGATGGACAGTCTTTACAGCAGTGTCCTGGCTTTCCACACCTGATATGCTTGTTTTCATGATGGCTCTTCTGTCAGACCAGAATACCTTTGGGCTGATTCTGAGGCCACTGAGTGTTATTCAAGATTGTCAGTCTATGAGTCTGCTGTAAGAACCGTTTCCCATGTTGGAGTATTTTTAATACTACCTGACATCTGAGTTATCATTGAACACTTTTATACATACAGCCATGCATTTTATTACTTAGTTCATGGGGATCTGGCATTCCATGACGTTTTGAAACTGTGCCTTTAGCAGTAAGTCTATTTAAATGCATGCAGAATTATATAGTTGAACAGACTTCGTAGATCCTGAGAAAACAGGAACAGACATAATTCTCTAAGAACTTAATTATGCATCCATACATTATTTTCAAAAGAATTTAGTTTAACAATTTTCATTTATGAACATTTTCATTTATAAGTCAATTAAAATAGATTTTATAGTTTTTTTTACATAAACATGCACATGCATATTAAATAACACACATTATAAAACAAAACAGTTTTTGTAACAGTTACTTGAGAGTTTTCTTAAGTGTTTTAAAGTGACCAGTTATTTAAAATTATATCTTGCTCTTAGTAACTTGAATAAACCATACCTATAGTTTACTATTAATTTTTAGTTTTAATGGATACAAAAGGTCTATCAGAACTTAGAAAAAATACAGTAGTCACGATTAGAATTATAGCACACTGAATAGGTAGAGACACCTATGTTTTATTTAGCGCTGATAAATCACTTGTAGGATTTCATATACACACTTGTAATTTTTAGGCCTAGGATCTTAATTATCATGACTAATAACAATACGAGAGAACTTGAAATTTAGCATAATCTCACATTTTATAATACTTTGTATATAATCTAAATATTTAAGACAAATTATTATTTTTACTAAAAGAAAGAAGAGACTTCGACATACATTTTTGATTTTTAGACCTCCAGGGCCCATTTAGAAATCCCAAAACACAAGAGTTAAACCTGTTAAATATACCAAGAGGTCCTAAAGGATTTAATTAGAAATTCTTCATTATTATCAAGTAATATTTGATCAAGTTGATTTAAGCAATACTAGATCAATTTTTTACTTATAAAGCGATCATGCAGATATTTTAAATTAAATATATATTAGAAAATACTCTTGAAAACACAGCTCTTTTTAAGCTATGTGAACTTAATAAAGACAATATAGAGAACTCCAAAATTACCTAACTGGAAGGCAAAATATATTTATTTTCTTAATCACTAAAAGGGAACTATAATATTAAAGACAAAAATTAATACATAAAATTATCTCACAACTTTACTAATTAAACAGACTACTTAGGAAATGCTGTAAATAGTATTTAGAGACTATGATTAATTATGTTGCATACAAATTATATAAGATGTATCTTTCTCACATTTTTCATGGCCTCTCCATTTTTTTCCCACAAACTTTATCCTGTAAATGTTTTTTTTCCAAAAAAAAAAACCTCTTCTTTATAACATTTTTCATCAAGAACACATTTGTATCTAATGTCAATATACCTTAGATATTAGTGTTAAAAGTTTAAACAATACTACCATAGTATCTCAAAAATTATAGTCAATTATATAAAATTCGCAAGACTCACATTTCAACTTTTCCGACTTTCCAACTCTTTTTTAACGTGCTTAAACCTTCAAGTATATTTTGTCCCAGCTCTTCTTCTTTTTTTTTTTTTTTTAGCCATTCTGTAGGACAAAAAAATTCTACAAGCTATGCTCTTTCTTTAACAAAAGTACTCTCTTTTCATAACCTTCTCACCAAGAACACATTCTCAGGTTCACAACCAGCTTTTATCTGGCAATTCTCTGGATCTATATTTTGAAACATTTAAAACTCTAAGCTGATGGTATGATGGAGCTTTCAATTGACTGGGATAATACTCTGATAGCTCTGTCTTCAGACCAGAGAGGGTATACCTAAGAAGACGTTGAACTTGACTGGACAATAAGATGCTGGACTCTATGTTTGGTGTATGCTTGCAATGGGGGAATCTCAACTGAACTTGAACTGTGGTTATGCAACAAGGTGGAGGAATCCACCATGGTGGGAGGGTTTGGGGAGGGGTGGGAGAACCCAAGTATCTATGTAACTGTGTCACATAATACAATGTAATTAATGAAGTTAAATAATAAAAAAAAACCTCTAAACTAAAACATTTTTTTAAACAAAAGCAGGTTAAATTTTAAACACAATTGCTAAAGGTAATTTTTAATTATTTTTCTTATATAACCACCTCATGAACACATTTTAAAACACAAACCCGCTTCAGAACCAAAAGCGGTTACCTCCTTTTAGTTTTTTGAGAACTTTTTTTTCTTTTTAAATGAAGGCAGAGACAAGGTCAAGGTTTTAAAACCCCAACTTTTTCAAAGGCCAGGCTCCAAGCATGTCCCTCCCTTTTTCTTGGGTTGATAGGCCTGGACTATCTTCTTATCTTCTGTTTTACTGAAATCAAGGGCATTGAAGAACTTCTGACAAGAACTTTTGCCTTTGTTTCGATTCTATTGCTTTAAAAAGGTTAAATATTTAGAAGATTATATACAATATAGACAACATTATTATATATCCTTTAAAAACTCCTTGTTTTCCTATAAGGCAAAATTTTAAAAACAATACTTCTTTATAAATAAGAACACAGATAACTTATAACCTGAATTAATTTTGTGATTAGAAACATTTTGACCAATGGACATAAACATCAACACACGTTTTTTTTTTGTAACCATGTAAGTATCTATTACTTTGTAGAACATATGAAGCAACCAATTTTGTATAATTTTATAACATTGTGAGAATATAATCTAGATTGTTTCAAATAGGAACTGAATTATTCAAATTTTGTTTTTTTCTTTGAGAGTTCAATGGATCCTATGGAATTCCCAAAGTCAGGAGAACTGAGCATGCTGACAAGTAGGTCAGATCTAATCTGAGTTATAACACTAGAAACCAGTGCCAACTTTTAAGACCAAAAAGTAGCAAAGAACATTGTAAAACCCTGAGAGTTTATTACTGAAGTCACTTGTCATAATATAAAAACTTTGATAAGGCACATGAACCCATTATTAATATTAGTAAAATACACCACAAAAGGCACATAGGATTTTACACTCCTAGTCAGAGGCAGAGACTACCTCAGAAAAGGAACCAAAATTTCTCAGACTAGAAAGAGTTAAATTAACTGAAGAGCTTGCTCCCGCCCAGGTCTTGTTGCCTAGAAATCACACCTTGGCCAATCAGCAGCACTCCGAAGCTGTGGGAGCCTTCCCAGGCATTTAATTCAAGTCTAAAACAAAAACAAGGCTACAAAACAAGGACACACAATATACATTCAATTTAGGCCCGCAAATATACAAATTTTCACAGCAAATTAATTTTTACTTGGACTGGTCCACCTCACATACTTTTTCACACATTTATCACTCCTCCAGATTCGGATCCTTAACCTGTAAAATAATGGGTAGATGGAAAGTTTTCTCTTGTGGCCATTTAGTCGCACAAAGGGTCATCCATTTTTTTTTTCACATCCATGGAGAGGCTATGACCCTGGTCACTGACCTCACTCCAGTGATCTAGGGAGAGACTCAGGGTAGTTGTGACCTTTTGGCCCATTTTAACACATGCACACTACTTGCTTATCAAACTTCACACACTACAGGCAACATATACAGGCCTTTTTTTATACATACACACCCAGTGTACTTATTCATACACATACAGCGTGCTTACTCACTCACACAGCGCCGGCGCCTCCACAGAGCACACGGGGAGTTCAACCCCCAGACAACAAATGCACCAAAAACAACAACAACAACAACAAAAAGGAAGAAAGATGTGGCCACCACAAGAAGCCCGAAGGCTTCCAATCCCACGGGGCATCCACCGGGGTGGAGAGAGAGAAGTCCGAAGAGTCCGTCAACTCCTTCTCTAGTCTCCCAAATGCCTCATTGGAGGCCAAACGGCCACCACACGAAGCCCAAAGGCTTCCAAACGAAGCCCGAAGGCTTCCAATCCCACGGGGCGTCCCCTGGGGTGGAGAGAGAAGTCCAAAGAGTCCATAGACTCCTTCTCTAGTCTCCCAAACGCCTCATCAGAGGCCAAACGGATCCATCAGGAAAAGAGCAAAGACCAAGTCTCACAATATCACAAAGAGACCACCAAAAACCAAATCTCAAAAAATATCACAAAGAGATCTCCAAAAACCAAGTCTCACAATATCACAAAGAGATCATCAAAGACCAAGTCTCACAATATCACAAAGAGAAACAACAATAAGAAACAACAGAAAGCGATTGACTGCAGTCACAGCCTTACCTCCTGTTGGCCAGCTGTCCGTGGGTCTGGAGGAGGGCCCTCAAATCTAATCTCATCTCGGTGGAACCTCCAAATGTTAAACCCGAGTGGGCGATGCCCAGGGGCCCTCGCCCCTCGACGAACAGAGCCCTCCGGCAGACACGAGACAGGAGACCAAGAGATGCAATCACGCATGAGGCAAGGTTTATTTCACACGGGCTCGTGGACGCTCCTGTTTGATCGAGTAAGGCGTCGCGCCGAGCTGCACAAGCTGGGTCTTTTTATAGGATATGGGAAGCAGGAAGCGGGGTTACAGAAGCAGATGCATAGTTACAGGGATCCCATTGACACTTTTAAGTCATACAAGCCTATGATTGGTAAAGGAGCTGCCCCTGCTTAAAAGGCAGTTTTCAAGCATGGCTCAGTGTCCGAGAAATAGAAACATATCTCTTTCTTGGGAAATAGAAACTTGGGAGATGAAACTCAATTGTCTTAGCTGTTGGAAAGCATCCAACGGCTCCTAGCTCTCTATCTTGCAAGGTCTTATGCCTCTCCTTATCTTACAAGGTCTTCTGCCTGCACGCATCCTGTTGACCCTTTTTTTGCTGGAACTAAATTTGGGCTCTTCAAAACCTAAACTTAACCCTCCCTAAGTCTAACCCTAACCCTAATCCTAACCCTAACACTAACACAAACCCTAACCCTAACCCTAACACTCCCTGTTTCTACACAAAAACTCACCCTAACACAAACCCTAACACAAACCCTAACCCTGAGCCTAACACTAACCCAAATGATTACACAAACCTAAAAATAACCCTAACCATAACCCTAACATGAACCCTAACACTAAGCCTAACAGAAAACCTAACCCTAACCCAATACCTTATGCTTAAACCAACCCTAACACTAACTGTAACACAAACATTAACCCAAAACCCAAACTTACCTAAAAGCTTAACCCAACCCTAACACAACTGCTTACACCAACACTAAACTAACCCTAACAATCTCCAAACCTAACCCTAACACTAACCCTACACATCAGACAGATCGTTCATCCAGATCAAGTAGGATTCATCCCTGGAATGCAGGGATGGTTCAACATTCGCAAATCCATAAATGTGATACACCACATCCAAAAACTGAAAAACAAGAATCACATGATAGTATCAATAGATGCAGAAAAAGCTTTCGACAAAATCCAACATACTTCCTACTAAAAACCCTAACCAATGTAGGAATAGATGGAAAAATCCACAACATAATTAAAGCCATATATGAAAAACCCAACGCCAGCATCATACTGAATGGAGAAAAGCTGGAACCCTTCCCACTGAGATCTGGAACAAGACAGGGATGTTCACTTTCTCCACTACTATTCAATATAGTCCTAGAGGTACTCGCTGAGGCCATAAGACAAGAAAAAGAAATCAGAGGAATCCAAATGGGAAACGAAGAAGTCAAACTCTCACTATATGCAGGTGATATGATTCTTTATGTAGAAGAGCCAAGAAACTCAATACAGAGACTGCTAGAACTTGTACGAGAGTTTGGTAGAGTGGCAGGGTACAAAATTAATGAACAAAAATCAACAGCCATAGTGTATGCGAACAGCCCCAAGATGGAAAAAGACTTAACCAGCAAGATACCGTTCAAAATAACAGAGAAAAGTATGAAATATCTGGGAATAAATCTAACCAAAAATGTAGGAGACTTATTCGAAGAAAACTACGAACTACTTAAAAAAGAAATTGAACAAGACCTCAAAAGATGGAGTAACATCCCATGCTCCTGGATAGGTAAAATCAATATCATTAAAATGTCTATACTACCAAAAGCAATATATACATTCAACGCAATCCCAATCAAATTGCCCAAAACATTCTTCATGGAACTGGAAACAATGATCCAAAAGTTCATCTGGAAGCACAAAAAACCACGGATAGCTAGAACCATCCTGAAGAACAGGAAGTTAGCAGGGGGAATCACAGTTCCGGACCTCTGGACATACTATAGGGCAGTGGTTATCAAAACAGCGTGGTACTTCACAAAGATAGAGAGGAAGATCAATGGAGCAGAATAGAAACACCAGAAGGAAACCCACACAGATACAGCCAAATAATCTTTGACAAAAAGACAAACGACAACCCAGGCAAATGGGAAGGTCTGTTCAATAAATGCTGTTGGGACAACTGGTTAATAGCCTGCAGAAACAAAAAAATAGATCCACATCTCTCACCATACACTAAGATCAGATCTAAATGGATAACAGATCTAAACCTACATCCAGAAACCTTCAAACTTTTGGAAGAAAATGTTGGAAACACACTGCAACACTTAGGGGTAGGCCCTCACTTCCTAAAAAAGACTCCAAGTGCAGTAGAAATCGAGACCAAAATAAACAATTGGGACCTCATCAAACCAAGAAGCTTCTGTACAGCTAGAGAAACAATCAACAAAGTAAAAAGGCAACCCACAGAATGGGAGAAGATCTTCGCACACGACATAGGTGATAGAGGGCTGATCTCCAGAATATACAAAGAGCTACAAAACAACCAAAATGTCAAAACAAACAAGCCACTCAAGAAATGGGCACGGAAAATGGGCAAACACTTCACAAAGGAACAAACCCAAATGGCAAATAAACATATGAAAAAATGCTCAAGTTCCCTGGCAATAAGGGAAATCCAAATTAAAACATCAATGAGGTACCACCTAACGCCAGTAAGACTGGCCCACATGAATAAAAGCACCAGTGACACTTGTTGGCGAGGTTGCGGGGAAAAGGGATCCCTACTCCACTGCTGGTGGGGCTGCAGGCTGGTACAGCCTCTATGGAAATCAGTATGGAGAATATTCAAACAACTCAAATTCAACATACCGTATGATCCAGCAATAGCACTCCTAGGAATATATCCAGAACACTTGTTCTATGAGAAACCAACATGCACTCCTATGCTCATAGCAGCACAATCAGTAATTGCAAAAACATGGAAGCAACCAAAATGCCCATCAACAGAGGATTGGATAAGAAAGCTATGGTTCATCTACTCCATGGAATACTACTCAGCTATTAAAAAAAAACAAAATGCAGTTCTTTGTGGCCAAATGGGCCAAACTGGAAACCATAATGCTAAGGGAAATGAGCCAATCCCAAAAGGTTAAATACCACATGTTTGCCTTAGTTTAAGATGATATGATGTTATGTATAACATGTTATGTTTTGAATGTTATATGTTGTGCATAAACTAAATTGAAGTATAGGTGAGGTGGTCACAGAAGGTGGCTGGGAACTCGCATTTACTTTCAACATGTTGGTTACTCATTACTATGTCATTTAATTCCATAATGATGTAAATTTTTGCTGATGGTATGATGGAGCTTTCAATTGACTGGGATAATACTCTGCTGGCTCTGTCTTCAGACCAGAGAGGATATACCTAAGAAGACGTTGAACTTGAAAGGACAATAAGATGCTGGACTCTATGTTTGGTGTATGCTTGCAATGGGGGAATCTCAACTGAACTTGAGCTGTGGTTATGCAACAAGGTGGAGGAATCCACCATGGTGGGAGGGTTTGGGGAGGGGTGGGAGAACCCAAGCATCTATGTAACTGTGTCACATAATACAATTTAATTAATGAAGTTAAATAATAAAAAAAAAATTAATGCCGACAAAGCTCTAGCACAAACCCTAACCCTAATCCTCACCCTCAATCTAAACCTAACCCTAACCCTAACCCAAAACAAACCATAGCCCTAACCCTAAACATAATTCCAACTCAAACCCTAATCCTAACCCTAACACTTACTGTAATGCTTACACCAACCCTAAACCTAAACCTTATAAAAACCCTAACCCTAAACCATAACATTTAACCATAACCATATCACTAACCCTAATGTTTATACCAAACCTAACACTAAACCTAACACTACCGCTAACCCTAACCCTAACAAAAACCCTAACCCTAACCCTATGCTTAATGCTTACATCAGCCCTAACTCTTACCCTAACGCTAACCCTAACACTAACCCTACACAAACCCTAACCCTAACCCTAACACAAACCCTAATGCTTAAACCAACCCTAACCCACCCCTAAACCTAACCCGAAACGTGACCCTAACCCAATTGCTTACACCAAACCTAACCCTAAACCTAAACCTAAGCCTAACTCTAACACTAACCAGAATCCTAATCCTAACCCTAATATTAACCCTAAACCTATCTGGAACCCTAACCCCAACCGTAATCCAAATGATTATACCAACACTAACCCTAAACCTAATCCTAACCCAAAACCCAATACTTACACTAACCCTAACCCTAAACCTAACCCTAACCCGGACCATAACCCTAACGCTAACACTAATCCTAACCCTAATACTAACACTCATGCTTACACCAACCCTAGCACAATCCCTAACCCTAACCCTAACCCTACCCCTCACCCTAACACAAACACTAACGTTAACCCTAACCCTAACTTTAAACCTAATGCTTACAGTAACTCTAACCCTAATCCTAACCCTAACCCTAAACCTAATGCTTTACTAACCATAACCCTAACCCTAACACAATCCATAACCCTAATCCTAGCCATAACCCTAACATTAACCCTAAACCTGCCTGGAACCCTAAATCCTACCGTAATCCACATGATTACATCAAACCTAACCATAACTCTAACCCAAAAAAACTCTAACCCTAAGCCTAACCCTCACCCTAACAAACTCTAACCCTAACCCTAAACCTAATGCTTACAGCAACCCTAACGCTAACCCTAACACAAACCCTAACCCTAATCCAAAACCTAGGATTACACCAACCATAACCCTAACACTAAAACTGACCCTCACCCTAACCCTAACCCTAACAGAAACCCAAACCCTAACCCTAACCCTAACCCTAATGTTTACACCAAACTTAAACCTAATCCAAACCTAACCCCAACACAAACCCTAAACCTAACACTAACCCTAAACCTATTTCTTACACCATCCCTAACCCTAACCCTAACTCTCAGCCTCACCCTAATCATAACCCTAAACCTAACCGTAACCCTAATGCTAACACTAACAAATATTCTAACCAAAACCCTAAACCTAATACTTACACCAAACCTAACCCTAAACCTAACCCTAACCATAACACAAATTCTAACCCAAATATTAACCCTAAACCTAGCTGGAACCCTAACCCCAACCGTAATCCAGATGATTACTCCAATCCCTAACCCTAACCCTAACCCTTACCCTAACCCTAAACCTAATATTTACACCAACCCTAACCCTTACCTTAACTCTAACCCGAATTCTAACACAAACCCTACCCTAACACTAACCCCAACCGTAACCCAAACGCTTACACCAACACGAACCCTAACCCTAACACCCTCTAAAACTAACCTTGACCCTAACCTGAGCGCTAACCCTATCCCTAGTCCTAACACAAACTGTAACCATAACCCTAAACCTAATATTTACACCAAACCTATACCTAACCCAAACCCTAATACTAACCCTAAAACAATCCCAAACCCTAATATTAACCCTAAACCTACCTGGAACCCTAACTATAACCTAATCCAAATGATTACACCAACCGCAACCCTAACCCTAACCCTTACACTCTCTAATCATAAGCCTAACACTAACCCCAACCCCAACCCTAAAACTAAGGCTTACACAAACCCTAACCCTCACCCTAACATTAACCCTAACACTAACGTAAACTCTAAGCCCTAACCCTAACACTCCTAACTCTAATACTAACCCTAACCCTAACCCGAACCTTAAAACAAACCTTAACACTAATCCTAACCCTAACACATACACTAATCCGAAAGGTAAACCTATCCCTAATGCTTACACCAACCCTAACCCTAACCCTAACTGTAAACCTGACCCTAACCCTAACCCTAACACAACCCTATCCTTAACCCTAACCCTAACATTAACCCTGAACCTACCTGGAATCCTAACCCCAAACATAATCCAAAGGATTACTCCAACTCTAACCCTTACCCTTACCTTAACACTCTCTAACTCAAAGCCTAACCCTCACCCTAATCCTAGCCTTAAAACTAACACAAACCCTAACCCTAACCCTAATGCATACACCAGCCCTAACCAAAACCCTAACTCTAACCCAAACCCTAACCCTAACACTAACATAATCCCTAACCCTACCCCTAAGGCTTACACCAACAATAACTCTAACCCCACCCTAACACAAACACAACCCCTAACCCTAAATATAACCATAAAACTAATGCTAACCCTAAATCTAAACCTCACCCTCTACCTCACCCTAACCCTAACCCTAAACCTAACCTTTACCCTAACCCTAACACTAACTCTAATGCTTACACCAACCCTAAACCTAACACTCACTCAACCCCTAACCCAAACACAAAACCTAGCCCTAACCCTAACACTCCCTAACTCTAACACAAACCACAACGCTAACTAGAACCCTAACACAAACCCTAACCCTAACACTAACCATATCCCAACCCCTATCCCTAATCCTAACACAAACTCTAACCCTAACCGTAACCTAATACTTACACCACCCTAACCCTAACCCAAAGCTAACACTAACCCTAACATCAACACTAACCCTAACACAATCCTAACACTAATATCAACCCTAAACCTACCTGGAACCTTAAACTAACCTAATCCAAATGATTACACAAAACCCAACCCTAACCCTAACCCTTACACTCTCTAACCCTAAGCCTAGCCCTAACCCTAACACAAACCCTAACCCTAACCCTAACCCTAACCCTAATACTTACACCAAGCCTAATCAAACCCTAACTCTAACCCTAACCCAAACCCTAACCATAACAAAAACCCTAATCCTAACCATAACCCTCACCCAAATGCTTACACCAACCCTAACACTAACACCAACCTAAACCTAACAAAAATCCTAACCCTAACTCTAAACCCTATCCTAAACCTAATGTTTACAACAATTCTAACCCTAAACTCACTCGGTCCCTCACCATACCCCTAACCCTAAACCTAACCCTAACCCTAACCCTAACAATAATACTAATGCTTACACCAACCCTAAACCTAAACCTTACCCAAACACTAGCCCTAACCCTAACACAAAACCTAACCCTAACCCTAACACTTCCTAACTCTAACACAAACCCCAACCTCACCCTAACCCTCAGCATAACTAGAACTCAAACCCAATATAGTTTTTACACCAAGCCTAACCCTAACCCTAACACTCTCTAACCCTAACCCTAAACCTAACCCTAACGCAAACCCTAACCCAAAAACAAAACATTATGCTTACAGCAACCCTAACCCTAACCCTAACCCTAAACCTCACAGTCACCAATGCCCTAACCCTAACCCTAACCGTAATCCTAGCCCTAATCCTAATCCTAACAATAATGCTTACACCAACCCTAAACCTAACCCTAAACTTGACCCTAACCAAAACTCTAACCCTAACCCTAACCCTAACACAAACCTAACCCTAACCCTAACCCTAACATTAACACTAATGCTTAAACCAATCGTAAACCTAACCCTTACCCAAAACCTAACCCTAACACTAACCCTAACTCTAAACCTAACCCTAACCCTAACACTAACACTAACACTCCCTAACTCTAAACCTAACACTAACCCTAACTCAAACCCTAGCACAAACCCTAATGCTAACCATAACCTCAACCGTAACCCAAATGCTTACACCAACACTAACCCTAACCCTAACATTCTCTACCAAAACCCTATCCCTAAGCCTAACACAAATTCTAACCCGAACAGTAAAACTAATAAGTACACAAAACCTAACCCTAACCCTAAACCTCACCCTCAACCTTACCTTAACCTTAACCTTAACCCGAACCCTAACACAAACCCTAACCCTAACCGTAACCCTATCCCTAATGCTTACACCAACCCTAACCCTAACCAAAATCTTAACGCTAATCCTAACCCTAACCATAACCCTAAACCTAACCCTATTCTAACCCTAACAAAAACACAAACCCTAACAACAACCGTAAACTAATGCTTACACCAACCCTAACCCTAACCCTAACACAAACACGAAGCCTAATCCTAACCTTAACATTAACCCTAAACCAACCTGGAACCCTAAACCCAACCGTAATCCAAATGATTACACCAACCCTAACCCTAATCATTACCCTAACACTCTCTAATTCTAACCCTAACTCTAACACAAACCCCAACACTAAACCTCAGCCTAACCCTCAGCCTACCTGGAACCCTAACCACAACTGTAACGCAAGTTTTTACACCAAGCCTAACCCTAACATTCTCTAACCCTAAGCCTACCCTAACCTTAAACCTAACGCAAAGTCTAAACCTAAAACTAATGCTTAAACCAACCATAACTCGAACCCTAACACTAACCCTAAAACTAACCCTAACCCAAACACAAACTCTAATTCTAACATTAAGCCTTCCTAGAAACCTAACCCCAAACCTAACCCAAATGCTTACACAAACCCTAACACTAACCACAACACTCTCTAACCCTAAACCTAACCCTAACCCTAACGCACAGCCTAACCCAAAAACAAAACCTTATGCTTACAGCAACCCTAACCAGAACCTTAAATCTCACCTAACCCTAACCATAACCCCAAACCTCACCCTCAAAATAACCCTAAACCTAACCCTAACCCTAACCCTAATATTTACACAAACACTAGCCATAACCATAATGCTTACACCAACCCTAATCTTAACCCCACCTTAACCCTAATACAGTCACCCTAACCCTAACCCTAATCCTAAATCTAAACCTACCTCAAACTCTAACCACAACCGTAACCCAAATATTTACACCAAACCTAGCCCTTACCAAAGCACTCCATAACTCTAACACTAACCCTAACCATAACCCCAACCCTTACACCAACCATAGCCTAACACTAACTGTAATGCTTACACCAAACCAAACCCTAACAACAACCTTAACCCTAACACTAACTCTAACCCGAAGACAAACCTTAACCCTAACACATGCTAACTCTAAAACTAAACCTAAACTTAACCCTAACCCTAACCTTAACACAAACCATAACCCTAACCCTCACCCTAACCCTAAACCTAATCTTAACATTAAACATAAACCTCCCTGGAAATCTAACCACAACTGTAATCCAAATGATTACACCAACCTTAACCCTAACCCTTACCCTAACGCTCTCTAACCCTAAAACGAGCACTAACACGAACCCTAATACTAACCATAACCGTAAGGTTTACAACAACCCTAACATTAACCCCACTCTAACCATAACACAAACATTAAACCTAAGCGTAACCCTCAATCTAATGCTTACACCAACGTAAAACTAATCATTACCAAAACCCTAACCCTAACGCTAACACAAACCTAACCCTAATGCTTACACCAATCCAAACCCTAACCCTAACCCAAACCCTAACACAAACCCTAACCTAACCGTAAACCTAACCCTAATGCTTACACCAACCTTAACCCTAACCCTAACCCTAACCCTAATCCTAAACCCAACCCTAACCCTAACCCTAATCCTAAACCTAACCCTAACCCTAAGGCTAGCCCTAACCCTAACACTCCCTAACTCTAACCCTAACCATAACCCTAACACGAACCCAAGCACAAACCCTAACGCTAACCCTAACCCAACCGTAACCCAAATGCTTACACCAACACTAACCCTAATCCTAACACTCTCAAAACCTATCCTTATCCCTAACCCTAACACCAACCCTAACCCTAACGCTAAACCGCACCCCCAATATTACCCTACCTAAACCCGAACCCTAATACAAACCCTAACCCTAACAGTAACCCATTCCCTAATGCTTACACGAACCCTAACCCTAACCCTAACCCTAATCAACGCTAACACTAACCCTAACCATAACCGTAAACCTAACCCTAACCCTATCTCTAGCAATAACACAAACACTAACAATAACCGTAACACTAATGCTTACACCAACCCTAACCCTAACCCTAACCCTAACCCTAACCCAAACACAAACCAGAACCCTAATCCTAACCCTAACATTAACCCTAAACCTACCTGGAACCCTAACCCCAATTGTAATCCAAATGATTAACCCAACCCTAAACCTAACCCTAATATTTTCTAAACCTAAGCATAACCGTAACCCTAGCAAAAATGCTAACCCTAACCCTAAACCTCACCCTCACACTAACCCTTACCCAAACACTTACGCTAACCCTAACCCTAATCCCAACCCTAACCCTAACCCTAACACTAAGGCAAACACCAACCCTAACCCTAACCCTAACCCTAACAATAAACCTAAACTTAACCCTAACTGAAACCCTAACTCTAAACCTAACCCTTACCAAAACCCCAACCCTAACCCTAATAATTACAAAAAAATATAACTCTAACCCTAACCCTAAAACTAAACCTAAAGCAAACCCTAACCTAAACCAAACCTAACCCTAGCCCTAACACAAACCCTAACAATAACCGTAACCCTAATGCTTACACAAACCCTATCCCTAACCCTAAAACTCTCTAACCCTAAGCCTAACGATAATCCTAGCACAAATGCTAACCTAAACCCTAAATCTAAAGCCTACACCGACCATAACATTAACGCTAAACCTCAGCTTCACCCTAATCCTAACCCTACCCTAATCTTAACTCTAAACCTAATCCTAACCCTAACCATAACCCTAACCCTAACAATAACAAAAACCCTAACAATAAATATAACACTAATGCTTACACCAACCATAACCGTAACCCTAACCTAACCCTAGCAAAAACTAGAACCCTCTTCCGAATCATAACATTAACCCTAAACCTAACCCTAACCTAACCCTAACATTAACCCTAACAAAATCTCTAACAATAACCGTAACCCTAATGCTTACACCAACCGAAAGCCTAACCCTAACCCTAACCCTAACACAAACCCTAACCCTAACCCTAAACCTAATGCTTACACCAACCGTAACCCTTACCATAACACTAACCCTCATACTCACCCTAACCTTAACCCTAAGCCTACCTGGAACCGTAACGCCAACCGTAACCCAAATGCTTATACCAACCCTATCCCTAACCCTAACACTTTCTAACCCTAATCCTAACCCTAAACTTAACACAAACCTTAAACCTAACCCTAACCCTAACACAAACCCTAACCCTAAACCTAACTTTAACCCAAATGCTTACACCAACCCTTACCCTAACCTAAACCCTGACCATAATCCTAACCCTAACTCTAACCCTAACCCTAACCCTAAACCTAATCCTAACCCTAGCCCTAACCTTAACCCTAAACCGAACACTAGCACAAACCTTAACACTAACACTTACCCCAACCTTAACCCAAATGCTTACACCAACACTAACCCTAACCCTAACACTCTCTAACCCTAACACTAACCCTACCCTAACCCGAACGCTAAACCTATCCATGACCTAACACTAACCCTATCTCTAACCCTAACACAAACCCTAACACTAACCCTAACCCTAACACAAGCACTAACCCTAACCCTAAACCTAACCCTAATGCTTACACCAACCCTAAGCCTACCTGGAACCCTAAACACAACCGTAACCCAAATGATTAGACCAACCCTACGCCTAAACCTAACACTCTCTAACCCTAACCCTAACCCTAATCTTAATCAAAACCCTAACCCTTAACCCTAACGCTAACAATAACAAAAACCCATAAAATAACCGTAACACTAATGCTTACACCCACTCTAACCCTAAGCCTAACACTAACCCTAACCCTATCACAAACCAGAACCCTAATTCTATCCCTAACATTAACACTAAAGCTACCTGGAACCCTAACCCCCACCATAATCCAAATGATTACACCAACCTTAAACCTAAGCCTAACACTCTCTAAACCTAAGCCTAACCGTAACCCTAGCAAAAACCCGAACCCTAACCCTAAACTTAATGCATACACTAACCCTAACCCTAACACTAAACCTCACCTTCACATTAACCCAGACCCTAACCCTAACACAAACCATAACCCTAACCCTAACCCTAACCCTAACATTAACACAAAACCTAAAAATAACCCTAACCCTAACCTAATGCTTACACAAAATCTAAACCTAACACTAACACTCTCTAACCATAAGCCTAACCGTAACCCTAGCAAAAACCCGAACCCTAACCCTGAACCTAATGCCTACGCCAACACTATCCCTTATTCTAAACCTCAGCTTCACCCTAAACCTAACCCTAACCCAAACACAAAACCTAACCTTAACCCTAACCCTTAATTTAACTCAAAAACTAACCCTAACCCTATGCTTACACCAAACCTAACCCTATCCCCACCCTAAACCTAACACAAATCCTAACCCTAATCCTAACCCTAAACCTAATTCCTACACCAAGCTTTACCCTAACCAAGCCTAACCCTAACACTAACCCTAAAATTAACACAAACTCTAACCAAAAACTAACCCTAACATTAACCCTATACCTTCCTGGAACACTCAACCCAACCGTAACCCAAATGCTTTCACCAACCATAACAGTAACCCTAACACTGTCAACTCTAAGCCTAAACCTAACCCTACCACAAACTATAACTCTAAACCTAAACCTAATGTTTTCACCAACCCTAACCCTATTCCTAACACGACCCTAACACAGACCCTAACCCTAACCCTAAACCTAACCCTAACCTTAAACCTTCCTGGAACCATAACCCCAACCGTAACCGAAATGCTTACACCAAACCTAACCCTTACCCTAACACTTCCTAACTCCAACACTAACCCTAACCCTAACCCTAACCCCAACCCTAACACAAAACCTAACCCTAACCCTAATGCTTACAACAACCCAAACCCTAACCCTAACCCTAACAACAAAACTAACCCTAGCCCTAACACAAAACCTAACCCTAAACCTAACCCCAACCGTAAGCAAAATGCTTACACCAACACTACCTCTAACCCTAACACTCTCTAAAATAAATATAACCCTAAACCAAATCCAATCCCTATCCCTACCCTAACACAAACCCTAACCCTAACACTAATCCTAAACCTCACCCTCATCCTAACCTTAACCCTAACCCCAATGCTGACAGAAATCCTAACCCTAACACTAACCGTAATGCTTAGAATAAACCTAACCCTAACCCTTACCCTAAACCTAACACTAACCCTAGCCCTAACACAAAATCTAACCCTAACACTCGCTAACTCTAACACCAACACTAACCCTAACCCTAACACTCTAGGACCCTAACCTAACCATAACCCTAAGCTGAATCCTAACACTATTCCTAACCTTAACACAAACCATAACGCTAACCCTAAACCTAATACTTATACCAACCCTAGCCCTAAACCTGAATGTCACACTCGCCCTAGCCCTAACCCTAACATTAATTTAACCCTAACACTAACCCTAACCCTAACAGAAACCCTAACCCTAACAGGAACCCTAATGCTTACACCAACCCTAAACCTAACCATAACCATAACCCTAAACGAAATACTTATGCCAAAACTCACCCTAAACCTAACCCTAACCCTAACTCTAACCCTAACACTAACAGTAACTCTAGCAGAAACCCTAACCATAACACTAACCCTAAGCTTACACCAATCGTACCATAACTGTAACCCTACCATAACACAAAATCTAACCCTATACCTAACCCTAAGCCTAACCCTAAGCCTACCCTGAACCCTAACCCCAAACGTAACCCAAATCCTTACACCTGGCCAAACAATAACCCTAACAACTCTAACACTAAGCCTAAACCTAACCCTAACACAAACCCTAAACCTTACCCTAAACCAAATGCTTACACCAATCCTAACCCAAACCCTACCTCTAACCCTAAACACTAATGCAAATCCTAACCCTAACACAAAACCTAACCCTCACGCCAACCGTAATTCAAAAGATTATACCAACCCTAACCCTCACTGTAAAGCTAACCCGAACACAAACGCTAACCCTAACCCTAACATTGAACCTAAACCTACCTGGAACCCTAACCCGAACTGTAATCCAAACGATTACACCAACACTAACCCTAACCTTCACATTAACACAAATCTAACCATAACCAAACCCATAACCCAAATGCTTACACCAAATCAAAACCTAACCCTTACCCTAACCCTAACACATACCCTTACCTTAACCCTAACGATAACCCAAACCATAACCCGAACACTAACCCTAACGATAATGCTTACACTAACCCTAACCGTAACCCAAACACTAATCATTCCCCAAACACAAACACTAATCGTAACCCTCCCACACTGTAACACTATTCCTAACTCTAACACCAACACTAAAACAAACCTCAACCCTAACCCTAACCTCAACCGTTACCCAAATGGATACAACAACACTAACCCTAACCCTAACACTCACTAAACCTAAACCTAACCCTAAGCTGAACTCTAACCCTAACCCTTACCTTAACACAAACCCTAACCCTAACCCTAAACCTAATACTTATACCAACCCTCACCCTAACCCTAACCCTAACTCTAACCCTGACCCTAACCCTAACAGAAACCTTAACCGTAACACTAACCCTATTGCTTACACCAACCATAACCCTAACTCTAACGCAACCCCAATACAAACCATAACCCTATCCCTAATTCTAACCCTCATCCTACCAGGAACCCTAACCCCAACCGTAACCCAAATGCTTACACCAAGCCTAACCCTAACCCTAACACTCTCTAACACTAATCCTAAGCATAACCGTAACACAAACGCTAAACCTAACCCTAAACCAAAGGCTTACACCAACCCTAAGCATAACACTACCTCTAACCCTAAACCCTAACACTAACCCTAACCCTAACCCTAACACAAACCCTAACCCTAACCCTAATCATAACCCTAACATTAACCCTAAACCTACCTGGAACCCTAACCCCAACCGTAACCCAAATGATTAGACCAACCCTAACCCTAACCCTTACCTTAACACAAACACTAACCATTGCCCTAACACTAACCCTAATGCTTACTCCAACCCTAACCCTAACCGTAACCCTAGCACTAACGCCAACCCTAACCCTTACCCTAACCCTAACACAAACCCAAACCCTAACCCTAACGCTTACACCAACCCTAACCCTAAACCCACCATAACCCTAACACAAACCCTAACCCTAACCGTAACCCTAACCCTAACAGTAACGCTAACCCTAAAACAAACACTGCCCTAACCCCAACCCTAACAGTAAACTTAAACCTATCTGCAACCCTATCCACAACCATAATCCAAATGATTACATCAACCCCAAACCTAACCCTTACCCTAACACTAACCTTAAAACTAATACTAACACCAACCCTAAACATAACCCTAAACCTCACCCACTTCCTAACCCTGACCCTAACACAAACCTAACCCTAACCCTAACAGTAAAACTACCTGGAAATCTAACGCTAACCATAACGCGAAAACTTACACCACCCTAACCCTAACCCAAACGCTTCCTAACTCTAACACTAACCCTAACCCTAATCCTAACCCTAACCCAAACCCTAACCCTAACCCTGACCCAATGCTTACACGAAACCTAACCCTAATCCTAACCCAAAAACGAACCCTAACCCTAACACAAACCAGAACCATAACCCTAACATTAACCCTAACCTGCCTGGAACCATAATACCAACCGTAATCCAAATGATTACACCAACCTTAACCCTAACCTTTAACCAAACATTCTCTAACCCTAACTCTAACTCTAACACTAACCTTAACCCTAAGCCTAACCCTAATGCTTACACCAACACTAACCCTAACCCAATCCTAATCCTAACACAAACCAAAACCATAACTGTAACCCTAAACCTAATGTTTACACCAACCCTAACCCTAACCCTAACACTCATCCTCACCCTCAGCCTAACCCTAACACTAACACTAATGCTTACACCAACCCTAAACCTAACCCGTACCCAAACTGAAACCCTAACCTTAAGACAAACCCTAACCCTAACTCTAAGCCTAATGCTTACACCAACCCAAACGCTAACCCTAACTGTAACCCTAACCCTAACCCTAACACTAATGCTTACACCAACCCTAAACCTAACCCTTACAAAAACCCTAACCCTAACACTAACACAAACTCTAACCATATCCCTAAGGCTTACACCATTCAAAAGCCTAACACTAACCCTAACCGTAACACTAACCCTAAGCCATACTCGAACCGTACCACAAACACAAACCCTAACCCTAACACCTACTGTAACTCAAATGCTTACACCAACACTAACCCTAACCCTAACCCTCTCCCTCACCCTCACCATAACCCTAACACTAACACTAAGGCTTATACCAACCCTAAGCCTAAGCATTACCCAAACACTAACCCTAACCCTAACAGAACCATAACCGTAACCCTAAACCTAATCGTAACCCAAATGCTTACACCAACTCTAACCCTAACACTCTCCAACCCTAACCTTAACACGAAGCCTAACATTACCCCTAAACCTAACAAATCCTAACCCTAACCGTAAACCTAATACTTACACCAACCCTAACCCTAACCCTAACACTACCCTAACACGAAACTAATATTTAGACAAACCCTAACCCTAATCCTAAACCTAACCCTAACCCTAACTCTAACCCAAAACCTAAACCTAAGCCTAACTGGAACCCTAACCCCAACTGTAACCCAAATGATTACACCAAACCTAACACTAACCATAACACTTTCTAACCATAAGCCTAATCCTAACGCTAACAAAAACCCTAACCACAACCCTAAACCTAATGCTTACACAAACCCTAACCCTAACCCTAATCTTAACATTAACCCTAAACATACCTGAAACCCTAACCGCAACCGTAATCCAAATGACTACACCAACCCTAACCCTAACCATAACAATAACACTCTCCAACCCAAAGCCCAACGCTAACCCTAACAGTTACTAACCCTAAGCCTAAGCCTTACCCTAACACAAACCCTTATCGTAACCCAAAACCTAATGCTTACACCAACCCTAACAATAATGCTTATACCAATCCTAACCCTCACCCGAACCCTATCCCTAACATAAATCCTAAACCTACCTGGAAACCTAACCACAAAAGTAATCCAAATGATTACACCAACTCTAAGCCTAAACCTAACACTCTCTAACCCTCAGGCTAACCCTAACCCTAACACTCTAACCCTAAGCCTAACCCTAACACTAACACAAACCCTAACCCTAACCATAAATCTACTGCTACACCAACACTAACACTAACCCTAAACCTCACCCTCACTCTAAACCTAACCCTAACACAAACCCTAAACCTAACCGTAACCCTAAACCTAATGGTTACACCAAACGTAACCCTAAGCCCACCCTAACCCCAAACCTAACACTAAACCTAACCCTAACCCTAAATCTAACCCTAAACTTAACCCTAACCCTAACCCTAATGGTAACAGCAACCCTAACCATAACCCCAATCTAATGCTATCGCTAACCAAACACTAAACCTAAACCTAACCCTAAACCAAACCATAATCCTAAAAAAAACCTACCGGTACCCTAACCCAAATGCTTACACCAACCATAACCCTTACCAACACGCTCCATAAACTCTAACGCTAACACTAAACCTAACCAAGAACCCTAATATATGCCCTAACCCTAACCCTTACACTAAACCTAACCCTAACACAAACCCTAACCCTAACACTCTCTAACTCGATCAGTAACACTAAACGTAACACAAACCCTAACACAAAATTTAACCCTAACACTTACCCTAACCCAAATGCTTACACCAACACTAACCCTAACACTAACACTTTATAACCCTAACACTAACACTTTATAACCATAATCCTAACACTAACCCTAACCCTAACACTAACCCTAAGCCTTACACTAAACCTAACCCTAATCATAACACAAACCCTAAACCTAACCCTAACCATAATTGTTACACCAACCCTAACCCTAACACTAACCTTAACCCTAACACAGACCCTAAAACTAATCCTAACCCTAACCCTAAGCCTACCTGGA
Organism: Ochotona princeps; assembly: GCF_030435755.1. Classification (NCBI taxonomy): domain Eukaryota; kingdom Metazoa; phylum Chordata; class Mammalia; order Lagomorpha; family Ochotonidae; genus Ochotona; species Ochotona princeps. The sequence goes on from NC_080851.1 coordinate 42,241,947, forward strand.
ACCCTAAAACCAACCGTAACCCAAATGCTTACATCAACTCTAACCGTAACCCTAACTCTCTAACCCTAGCCTAACGCTAACCATACCACTCTCTAAACCTAAGCCTAACACTAACCCTAGCACTCTAAAATCCAAAGACTAACCCTAACCCTAACAAAAACCCTAACCCTGAACCTAATGCTTACAACAACCATAACCCTAACCTTAACCTCACCCTTACTCTAACCTTAACCCTAACCCTAACCCTCACCATAACCCTAGCACTAACCCTAACACAAAACCTCACGCTAACCCTAACCCTAATGCTTACACAATCCCTAACCCTAACCATAACACAAACTCTAACTCTAACCCTAACCCTAACGCTTACACCAATCCTAACCCTAACCCCACGATACCCCTAAAATAAACCCTAACCCTAACTCTAAACCTAATGCTTACATCAACTCTAACCCTAACCCTCACCTAACCCTCACCTTTACCCTAACCTTAAACCTTACCCTAACCCTATCCCGAACCCTAACACAAACCTTAAAACTAACCCTAACCTAATACTTACACCAACCCTAAATATAACCCTAAACCACACCCTCTTCCTAACCCTAAACCTAACCATAACCCTAACCGTAACCCTTAACCTAACCCTAACACAAACCCTAACCAAAACCCTAAACCTAATGCTTACACCAACCCTAACCCCAACGCAACACAAACCATATCCCTAACCCTAAATGTACTTGTAACCCTAACCCCAAATTTAACCCAAACGGTTACACCAACCCTAACACTAACACTAACACAAACGCTAACCCTAACCCTAGCCCTAATGCTTACATCAATCCTAACACTAACACAAACCCTAACACTAACCCTAACACAAGCAGTAACCCTAACCCGTACCCTAACATTAACCGTAAACCTAACTTGAAACCTAACCACAAATGTAACCCAAATGCCTACACCAACCCTAAACCTATCTCTAACACTCTCAACCCTAAGCCTAACCCTAACTCTAACACAAACTCTTACCCAAACTCTAAGCTTATCTGTAACCCTAATCCCAAATGAAACCCAAATGCTTACAGCAACCGTAGCCCTAACCCTAACACAATCCCTAAACCTAACCCTAACCCTAAGCCTACCTTGAAACCTAACCCCAACCGTAACCCAAATGCTTACACCAACCTTAACCCTAACCCTAACACTCTTAACCCCAACCCTAACCCTAACACAAACCCTAAACCTAACCATAAACCTAATTCTTACACCAACAATAACCCTAACCCTAACACTCTCTAACCCGAAGCCGAACTCTAACCCTAACAGAAACCATAACCCTAGCCCTAAACCTAACGCTAACACCAACCCTAAACCTACACCTAAACCTCACCCTCACCGTAACCCTATCCCTAACCCTAAACCTAATGCTTACAACAACCCTCACACTAACCCTAACATCAACCTAACCCTAACCCTAACACAAACCATAACCATAACCCTAATCCTAACCCTAAACCTAATACTTACACCAACTTTATACCTAACCCTAACACTCACCCAAACCCTAACACTCACCCGAACCCTAAACCTAACACTAACCCCATTTGTAACCCAAATGCTTACACCAACCTTAACCCTAACCCTACCACTCTCTAATCCTAACTTTAACCGTAACAAAAACCCGAACCCTTACCATAAACCTAATACTTATAGCTACTCTAAACCTAACCCTAAACCTAACACTAACCCTAACCGTAAGCCTAACCCTAAACCTAACACTCTCTAACCCGAAGCCTAACCATTAAGCAAACAGAAACCATAACCCTAACCCTTACCCTAACCCTAACACAAACCCTAACCTTACCAGAAATGGACCTGTAACCCTTACCCCAAATGTAACAAAAAAGCTTACACTAACAATAACCCTAACACAAACCCTAAACCTAACCCTAACCCTAAGCCTACGTTGAACCCTAACCCCAACTGTAACCCAAATGCTTACACCCGCAGAAACCTTAACCCTAACACTCTTAACCCTAACCCTAACCCTAAACCTAACACAAACGTTAAAACTAACCCTAAACCTAATGCTTACACCAACCCTAACCCTAACCCTAACACTCTCTAATCGGAAGCCTAATACTTAAGCAAACAGAAACCATAACCATAACCCTAAAGCTAATGTTTACACAAATCCTAACCCTAAGCCTCACACTAACACAAACGCTAAACCTAATCCTCACCCTAATATTAACCATAAACCTGCCTGAAAGCTAACACAAACTGTAACGCAGATGCTTACACCAACACTAAACCTAATTCCAACACTCTCAACCCTAAGACTAACCCTAACCATAACACAAACCCTAACCGAAACCATAAACCTAATGCTTACACCAACCCTAAACATAACCCTAACCCTAACACTAATACTAAGGCTTACACCAACACTAAACCTAACCCTTACCCAAACCCTAACCCTAACTGTAACACAAACCCTAACCCTAACTGTAACCCTAACCCTAACACTAAATGTACCTGTAAACTTAACTCCCAATGTAACCCTAACCCTAGGCCTACCTTGTACCCTAACCCCAACCGTGAACCAAATCCTTAAACCAACCATATCCATAGCCCTAACACTCTCTAAACCTAACCCTAACCCTAATCCTAACACTCTCTAACCTGAAGCCTAACACTAGCTTTAACAGAAACCATAAGCATAACCCTAAAACTAATGCTAGCACCAACCCTAAACCAAACCCTAACCTCACACTCACACAAACCCTAATCCTAACACAAACCCTAACCACATTTGTAACCCCAAAGCTTAGACCAATCCTAACTGAAGCTTCACCCTCATCTCACCCTCACCATCACCCTCACCCTAACCATAACCCTAAACCTCACCATAACCCTAAACCTAACACTAACACTAATGCTTACACTAACCCTAAACCTAACCCTTATCCAAACCCTAACCGTAAAACTAACCGAAATCCGAACCTTGACACAAACCTAACCCTAACCCCAACCCTAATGCTTACACCAAGCAAAACCCTAACCCTAACACTCTTAACACTAAACCTAACCCAAATCTGAACCCTAACACAAACCCTAACCCTAACCCTAACCCCAACCGTAGCCCAAATGCTTACACCAACACTAACATTAACCCTACCACGAACCTTAACATTATCCCTAACCCTAAAACAATCCCTAACGCTAACCCTAAACATAATACTTACACCAACCCTAACCCTATCCATAAACCTCACCCTCAGCCTAACACGAACCCTTACCATAACCCTAACCCTACCAGAAACCCTAACGCTAACACTAACCCTAAGGCTTACAACAACACTAACCCTAACCATAACACTAACACAAATCCTATCCCTCACCCTAACCATACAACTAAGCCTACCTGGAACTCTAAACCCCACCCCTAACTCAAATGCTTACACCAAGCCTAACGCTAACCCTAACACTCTCTCACACTAAGCCTAACCCTAAACTTAAACACAAAACCTAACCATAACCCTAACACTCTCTAACCCTAAAACTAACCCTAACCATAACACAAACACTAACCCTAACCGTAACGCAGCCCTAATGCTTACACCAACCCTAACCCTTACCCTAAACCTAACACTAACACAAACCCTAAGCATAACCCCAACCCTAACATTAACCCTAAACCTACCTGGAACCCTAACCCAAACGTAATCCAAGTGATTACACCAACCTTAACCTTAACCCTTACCCTAACACTCTCTAGCTCTAACTCTAACCCCAACCCTAATCCCAACACTAACACAAACCCTCACCCTCACCCTAACCTTAACCATAAACCTAGGCCTAACCCTAAACCTAACTTAACACTAGTGCTTACACCAACCCTAAACCTAACCCTTAACCAAACCCTAACCCTAACCATAACCATAACATTAAACCTACCTGAAACCGTAAAACCAACCATAACCCAATGCTTACACAAAACCAAACCTAACCCAAATACTCCCTAATTCTAACACTAACCTTAATCATAAGCACAACCCTAACAGAAACCCTAACCCTAACCCTAATGATTACACCATACCAAACCCTAACCCTAACCCTAACCGTAAACCAAACCCTAACCCTAACACTAAATCTAACCCTAACACAAACCCTAACCCTAACCCTAACCCCAACCATTACCCAAATGCTTACACCAACAATACTCTAACCCTAACACTCTTTAATTCTAACCCTAATCGAAACACGAAACCGAATCCTAATACAAATCTAACCATAACCGTATACCCAACCATAACCAAAATACTTACACCAACACTACCCGTATCCCTAAACCTCAACCCTAACCATAATCCTAAACCTAAACCTAACCATAAACCTAACAGAAACCTTACCCTAACACTAACACAAAGGTTTACAACAAACCTAACCCTAACCATAACCCTAAAACAAATCCTAACCTTCACCCTAACACTAAACCTAAGCCTACATGGAACCCTAAACCCCACACGCAACCAAAATGCTTACACCAAGCCTAACCCTAACCCTAAAAATGTGTAATCGTAAGCCTAAACCTAACCCTAAACACAAACCCTAACCCTAATCCTAAACCTAAAGCTTACACCAACCCTAACCTTAAACCTAACTCTAACCCTAACCCAAACCCTAACACAAACCCTAACACACACACAAACCCTAACCCTAACGCTTACACAAACCTTAACCCTCACCCTAACCCTAATCCTAACATTAACCCTAAACCTACCTGGAACCGTAAACCCAACCGTAATCAAAATGATTACACCAACCCTAACCCTAACCCTAACCCTAAAACTCTCTAACTCTAAGCATAAACCTAACCCTAACACTCTCTAACCCTAACCCTAGCAGTAACCCTAACACAAAACCTACCCCTACCCCTAAACCTAATGCATACACCATCCCTAACCCTCACCCACACCCAAACTATAACTTTAACCCTAAACATACCTGGAACCCTAACCCCAACCGTAATCCAAATGATTACACCAACCCTAACCCTAACCCTAACACTCTCTAACCCTAAGCCTAACCCTAATCGTAACACTCTAAAACCATAAGCCTAACCATAACAATAACACAAACCCTAACCCTAACCCTAACCTAATGCTTACACCAACATTAAACCTAACCCTAAACCTCACCCTCACAATAACCCTAACACTAACACAAACCCTAAACCTAAGCCTAACCCCAACCGCAACCCACATGCTTACACCAACACTAACCCTAACCCTAACACTCTCTAATCCTAACCGTAACTAGCTAACCTTAAATCTAACCCTAAACCTAACCCTAAACCTAACCCTAACACAAACCTTAACTCTAATCCTAAACCTAATGTTTACACCAAGGCTAACCCTAACCCTAACCTTAACACAAAAAGTAACACTAACACAAGCCCTAACCCTAACTCTAATGCTTACACCAAACCTAAACCTAACCCTAACACAAACCCTAACCCTAAAACTAACCAAAGACCTAATGCTTACACCAACCGTAAACCTATCCCTCAACCTAAACCTCAACCTAACCCTAACCTTAAACCTAACGCTAACCCTAACCCTACATGGAACCTTAAACCCAACCACAACTCGAAACCTTACACCAACACTAACCCTACCCAAAACATTCCCTAAATCTAACACTAACCCTAAGCCTAACCCTAACCCAAACACAACCCCTAAGCCTAACCCTGACTCCGAAGCTTACACCAACCCTAACCCTAAACCTTACCCTAACACTAACACTAATCCTAACACAAACCCTATCCCTAACCCTAACACTCTCTAACCCTAACCCTAAACCTAATCCTACCACTGACCCTAATAATAACACAAACCCTAACCCTAACCCTAATGCTTACACGAGCCCTAAGCCTAACCCTAACCCGAACACACTCTTACCCTAAACCTAACCCGTAACCTAACACAAACCCTAACCCTAACCCTAAACATAATGCTTACACCAAACCTAACCCGAATGCTTACACCAACCCTAACCTTCACCCTAACCCTAACTTTAACCCTAAACCTACCTGGAACCCTAACCACAAACATAATCCAAATGATTACACCAACCCTAACCCTAACCCTAACACTAACACTCTCTAACCCTAAGCCTAACCCTAACCCTAACACAAACCCTATCCGTTACCTTAAACCTAATGCTTACACCAAAACTAACCCTAAACCTCACCCGAACCCTAACCCTAACCCGAACACTAACACAAACCCTAAAGCTAACCCTAACCCCAACCGTAACCCAAATTCTTACACCAACACTAACCCTAACCCTAACACTCTCTAACACTAACCCTAAATCGCTAAACCTAACCCTAACCCTAAACCTAACCCTATCCCTAAACCTAACTCAAAAACAAACCCTAAACCTAAACCTAATGCTTACACTAACCCAAACCCTAACACTAACCCTAACCCTAACACTTACCCTAACATAAACCCCAAACGTAACCAAACCCTAACCCTAGGGTTTACACCAAACGTTAACCCTAACCCTAACACAAACATTAACCGTAACCCTAATGCTTACTCCAACCCTAACCGTAACTCCACCCTAACCCTAACACAAACCCTACCTCTAACTCTAAACCTAATGCTTACACCCAATCTAAACCTAACCCTCAACCTAACCCTAACCTCAAGACAAAAATAAACAATTGGGACCTCATCAAACTAAGAAGCTTCTGTACAGCTAGAGAAACAATCAACAAAGTAAAAAGGCAACCCACAGAATGGGAGAAGATCTTCGCACACGACTTAGGTGATAGAGGGCTAATATCCAGAATATACAAAGAGCTACAAAACAACCAAAATGTCAAAACAAACAAGCCACTCAAGAAATGGGCACAGGAAATGGGCAAACACTTCACAAAGGAACAAACCCAAATGGCAAATAAACATATGAAAAAATGCTCAAGTTCCCTGGCAATAAGGGAAATTCAAATTAAAACATCAATGAGGTACCACCTAACGCCAGTAAGACTGGCCCACATGAATAAAAGCACCAACAACACTTGTTGGCGAGGTTGCGGGGAAAAGGGAACCCTACTCCACTGCTGGTGGGGCTGCAGGCTGGTACAGCCTCTATGGAAATCAGTATGGAGAACATTCAAACAACTCAAATACAACATATCGTATGACCCGGCAATAGCACTCCTAGGAATATATCCAGAACACTTGTTTTATGAGAAACCAACATGCACTCCTATGTTCATAGCAGCACAATCAGTAATTGCAAAAACATGGAAACAACCAAAATGCCCATCAACAGAGGATTGGATAAGAAAGCTATGGTTCATCTACTCCATGGAATACTACTCAGCTATTAAAAAAACAAAATGCAGTTCTTTGTGGCCAAATGGGCCAAACTGGAAACCATAATGCTAAGGGAAATGAGTCAATCCCAAAAGGTTAAATACCACATGTTTGCCTTAATTTAAGATGACACGATGTTATGTATAACAAGTTATGTTATGAATGTTATATGTTGTGTATAAACCAAAATTGAAATGTCAATGAGGTGGTCACAGAAGGTGGATAAGAAATCGCATTTACTTTTACCATATTGGTTACTCATTACTATGTCAATTAATTCCATATTGATGTAAATTTTTGCTGATGGTATGTTGGAGCTTTTAATTGATCGGGATGATACTCTGCTGGCTCTGTCTTCAGACCAGAGAGGGTATACCTAAGAAGCCGTTGAACTTGAGTAGACAATAAGTTGCTGGACTCTATGTTTGGTATACGCTTGCAAAGGGGAATCTCAACTGAACTTGAACTGTGGTTATGCAACAAGGTGGAGGAATCCACCATGGTGGGAGGGTTTGGGGAGGGGTGGGGAGAATCCCAGTACCTATGAAAGTGTGTCACATAATACAATGTAATTAATGAATTAAAAATAAAATTAAAAAAAAAACCTAACCTTAACCATAACACTAATGCTTACACCAATGCTAAACCTAACCCTTACCCTAACCCTAACCATAACACAAACCCTAACCCTAACCTTTATCCTTACCCTAACACGAACCCTAACTCTAAACCTACCTGAAACGCTAAACGCAACTGTAAACCAAATGCTTACATCAACCCTAACCCTAACCTAAACAATTCCTAACTCTAACATTAAACCTAATCCTAACGCGAACCCTAAATCTACCCTAACCCTAACAATAACCCTAACACTAACCCTAGTCCTAACCGTAACCATAACCTAACACAATCCCTAACACTAACACAAACCTAACCCTAACACTAGCTAACTCTAACACTAACCTTAACCCTAAACCGAACCCTAACACAAACCCTAACACTAACCCTAAACCCAAGCGTAACCCAAATGATTACACCAACCCTAATCCTGACCCTAACACTCTCTAAACCTAACCCAAACCCTAAGCCGAATACAAACGCTAACCCTAACCCTAAACCTAATGCTTAAACCAACTTTAACGCTTACCCTAAACTTCACCCTCACACTAACCCTAAACGTAAGCCTAACTGGAACCCTATCCCCTTCCGTAAATCAAATGCTTACACCAACCCTAACCCTAACTCTAACACTCTCTAACCCTAACCACAACCCTAACCCTAACCCTAGCACCAACAATAACCCTAAACATAAACCTAATGCTTACACCAACCCTAACCCTGACACTCTCTAACCCTAACCCTAAGCCTAACACTAACAATAACCTTATCCCTAACCCTAAACATAACAATAACCCAAACAAAATCCCTAACCTTAACCCTAAATCTTACACCAACCCTAACACAAACACTAATCCTAACACTAACCATAACCCTAACAAAAACCCTAACCTGAACAATAACATTTATCCTAAACCTACCTGGAACCCAAAACCCATATGTAACCCAAATGCTTACACAAACCCTAAGCCTAACCCAAACACTCCCTAACTCTAACATTAACCCTAACCCTAATACTAACCCTAATCCTAACCCTGACCCTATTCCTAACCCTATCCCTAACCCTCACCCTAAAAGTAACCACAACCGCAACCCTAATGCTTACACCAACACTAACCCTAACCCTAACACTCTCTAACCCTAAACCTATCGCTAACCCTAACACAAACCCTAACACTAACCCTAATCCTAACCCTAACCCTAATGCTTACACCAACCCTAACCCTAACCCTAACCCTAACCCTAACCCACACCCTAAGCATACCGGGTCTCCTAACACTAACCCTAACCCAAATGCTTACACCAAGACTAACCCTAGCCTTTATATACATTAACCCTAAGCAAAACACTAACCCTAACACAAACCCTAACCCTAACCCTAAATATTCCTGGAACCTTAAACCCAACCATAAACCAAATGCATACACCAACCCTAAGTCTAACCCAACTATTCCCTAACTCTAACACAACCCTAAGCCTAACACCAACCGCAACACAAACCCTAACCATAACCATAACCCTCATGCTTACACCAAAACAAAACCTAACGCTAACCATAACCCTAACATTAATCGTAACCATAACACAAACCCTAACACTAACACTCCCTAACTCTAATACTAACCCTAACCCTAAACCGAAACCTAGCACAAACCCTAACCCTAACTCTAACCCAAACAGTAACCCAAATGGTTACACCAAAGCTAACCCTAACCCTAACAGCCTTTAACCCTAACCCTAACCATAACGCTAACCCAAACCATAACCCTAAGCCGAACCCTAAACCTATACCTATACCTAACCCAAATACAAACCCTAACACTAACCCTAAATCTAATACTAACAGAAACCCTAACCATAAACCTAAACCTCACCCTCACCTAACCCAAATCCTAACACAAACCCTAACACTAACTCTAACACTAACCCTCACCCTAAACCTACCTGGAACCCTAACCTGAACAGCAACACGAAACCTTACACCAACCCTAACCCTAACCCAAACACTCCCAAACTCTAACACTAACCCTAACCCTAACCCTAACCCCAACATAAACCCTAACCCTAACCCTAACACTTTCTAACCCTAACCCTAACCCTAACCCTAACACTAAAACTGACCTTAAACTTATCCCTATCTGGAACCAAACACCAACCATAACCCAAATGCTTACACCAACCCTCACCCTAACCCTAACACTCTCTAACCCTTACCATAACCCTAACCCAAATGCTTACACCAACCCCAACACTAATTCTAAACCTCACCCTAACCCTAGCCCTAACTGTAACCCTCACTCTAACCCTAAACCACACCCTAACCCTATACCTAACGCTAACTATAACATTAACCATAATCATTACCATAACCCTAACCATAATACTAAATCTAAGTCTAACCATAAACCTACCTGGAAACCTAACCACAACCGTAAACCAGATGCTTACACCAACCCTAACCCTAACCCTAACACGCTCTAACACTAACCCTAACCCTAACCCTAACACAATCCCAAACACTAACCCTAAACCTAATGCTTACCCCAACTCTCACCCTAATCGTAACCCTAACCATAACGCCAACATTAAAACTAACACTAAATCTAATACTTACACCAACCGTAACTCTAACCCTTTACCAAACCCTAGCACTAAACCGTAACACCGAACAGTATCCCTAAACCTAACCCTAATTCATACACCAACCCTAACACGAACCTTCACCCACACCCTAACTCGAACCCTGACCTTAACATAAACTCTAACCTTAAACCAACACTAATCCTTACAGCAACCCTAACCCTAATCCTACCTCTAACTCTAGCACTAATTGTAACATTAACCCTAACCCTAACCCTAACTTAGCTCAAACGCTAACCCTAACCCAAAACACCAAACTGTAACCCTAACCCTAATCCTAACGCTAAGACTAACCTTATCACTAAACATAACCCTAATGCTTACACTAATCCTAACCCTAAAACTAACCCTCACCTTAACCCTAACCCTAATTGTAACCCTAACTCTATCCCTAAACCAAACACTAACCCTAACCCTAACGCTAACTGTAAAATTAACCCTAATCATTACCCTAAACCTAACCATAACACTAAACATAACCATAAGACTAAACCTACCTGGAAAACTAACCACAACCATAACCCAAATGCTGACACCAACCCTAACCCTAACCCTCACGCTGACCTTCAACCTAACCCTAAGACAAACCTAACCCTAATCCTATATCTATATCTATATCTAATCCTTACCTTAAGCATAATTATGAGCTTAACCCTAACTGTAACTCTAACCCTAACCTGAACCCTGACCCGGACCGTAACCCCAACCCTAACTATAACCCTAACTATAACCCTAATGCTTACACGAAAACTAACACAAACTCTAACCCTAACCCTAACCCTAACCCTAACACAAACCCTAACCCTAAATGTACCTGGAACCATAACTCCAACCGTAACCCAAATGCTTACACCAACCCTAACCCTAACATTAACATCTCAACCCTAAGCCTAACCCTAACCCTAACACAACCCCTAACCCTCAACCTAAATATAATCCTTACAACAACCCTAACCCTAACCATGAACTTCACCCTCACCCTAACCATAATATTAACCCTAACACACACCCTAACCCTAACCCCAACCCTAACACTAATGCTAACACCAAATCTAACACTAACCCCACCATAACCCTAACAAAAACCCTAACCCTAACCCTAAGCCTACCCTAACCCTAACCATAAACCTAACACTCCTTAACCCTAACCCTAAAGCTAATGCTTAAACCAACCCTAACCCTAACCATAAACCTCGCCCTCACCCTAACCTTAACCCTAATACTAATGCTTACACAGACCCTAACCCTAACTCTAACTCTATCCCTAACCCTAACACAATCCCTAACCCTAACCCTAACCCTAATCCTCAACCTAACCATAAACCCAACCGTAAACCAAATGCTTACAATAACGCTAACCCTTACCCTAACACTCTCTAACCCTAAGGCTAAACCTAAGGCTAATCATAACCCTAACCCTAATGCTTGCACCAACCCTAACCCTAACCCATAACTCCAAACCAAAACCTACCTGGAACCCTAACCCCAACTGTAACCCAAATGCTTACACCAACCCTAACCCTCACCCTAACACTCTCTAAACCTAACCATAACCCTAACCCAAATGCTTACACCAACCCTAACACTAATTCTAAACTTCACCCTAACCCTAGCCCTTATTGTAACCCTAACTCTAACTCTAAACCAAACCCTAGCCCTATACCTAACGCTAACTGTAACATTAACCATAATCATTACCATAACCCTAACCATAATACTAAACCTAACTCAAAACCTAAACCTACCTGGAACCCTAACACAACCGTAAACCAAATGCTTACACCAACCCTAATACTAACCCTAACACGCTCTAACCCTAACCCTAACAAAAACCCTAACACTAACCCTAAACCTAATGCTTAAACCAACCCTAACCCTAACCCTAACTCTAACCCTAACGCTAACATTAAAACTAACACTAAATCTAATGCTTACACCAACCCTAAACCTAACCCTTACCAAACCCTAGCACTAAACCGTAACACCTAACCGTATTCCTAAACCTAACCCTAATTCATACACCAACCCTAACACTAACCTTCACCCTCACCCTCACCTGAACCCTGACCTTAACATTAACTCTAACCCTAAACCAAACTCTAAATCTAACCCTCACCCTAACCCTAAGCCTAACATTAAACGTAACTGTATCCATGTAACTAATGCTTACCTTAAACCTAATCATAACCCTAACACTAACCATAACCCTAACCCTAAACCTTACCCCAACCCTGACCTAACCCTACCCTAACACAAACCCTAACCCCAACACTAACCCTAACACTAACACAAAACCTAACCCTAAGTCTAAACCTAACACACACCTTAACCCTAACCCTAAAATGAATGCTTACGCCAATCCTAACCCTAAACCTTACCCTAAACCTAACCCTGATACAAACCCTTACCCTAACCGTAACCCTAACCCTAACGCTAACCATAAGCCTGCTTGAAACCCTCACCCAAGCTGTAACCCAAATGATTACACCAACCCTAATCCTAACCTTCATGCTCTCTTACCCTAAGCCTACCCCTAACCCTAACACAAACCCTAACCCTAACACTAAACCTAAACTTAACACTTATGTTTACACCAACCGTAAACCTAACCCTTACCCAAACCCTGACCCTAACACATAACACCGAACCGTAACCTGAACCCTAACCCTAACCTTAAACTAAACTCCTCTGTAATCCTAACCCTCACCCTAATGCTCACATCAAACCTAACAATAACAATAACACTCATCCTAACCCTAAACCTAATTGTAACCCTAACTCTAAAGCTAAACCAAAGCCTAAACCTAACCCTAACCCTAACTGTAACCCTAACCCTAATCCTAATACTTAAACAAACCCTAAATCTAACCCTACCCCTAACCCTAACAATAACCCTAACCCTCAACAAAACCCTATCCGTAACACTAACGCTAAACATAACACTAACCCTAACCCTAACCTAACCCTAACCCTAAACCTACCTCAAACCCTAACCCTAACGTAACCCTAATGCTTACACCAACCCTAACCCTAACAATAAACCTAACACTAAGTCTCTACCCTAACCCAAACCCTAACCCTAAACCTACCCTAAATATAACACAAACCCTAACGCTAACACTAACACAATCAAGAACACTAACTCTAACCCTGACCATAATGTTACTCGAACACAAACCCTAACATTAACCCTACCCTAACCCTTAACGCTAATCCTAACCCTAACACCAAAGCTAACCCTAACCCTAACACTCCCTAACCATAACCCCAAAACTAACCCATTCCCTAACCCTCATCCTTACCCTAACCGAAAAACTATCCACAACCTTAAACACAAGACTAGACCAAGCATTAACCCTAACCATAACCCTTACCCTAAACCTTACACTAACCCAAACCCTATCCCTGACCATAACCCTAACTCTAACCTTTGTCCTAACCCTCACCCTAAACCTACACCTAACAGTAACCCTAAAGCTAATCATCACTCCAAGCTAATCCTAACACTAACACTAACCCAAAACCAAACCCTAACACTAATCCTTACCATAACCGTAACCCTGACCGTAACCCAAACTGTAATAACAAACCATAAGAAATAACGGTCACCCTAAACCTAACCTAAAGCTTTACATCAATTCTAACCCTAACCCTAACCCTAACCCTAACACTAACCCTAACTCTAACCATAAACCTAATCATAACCCTAACCCTAACATTATCCCTAACCCTAACACTAACCCTAACCCCTAACCCCTAAAACTAACATAAACCCTAATCCTAACCATAATCCTAACTCTAATGCTTACACCAACCCTAACCCTAACACTAGTCCTAACAATAACCATAACCCTAACACAAACCCTAACCCTAAACCTAACAATCCCTAAGTCTAAAACTAACCCTAACCTTAATGCTAACCCTAACACAAACCCTAACCCTAACACTTCCTATTTCTTACACTAACCCTCACCCTAACCCTAACCCTAACATAAACCCTAACCCTAAACCTAACAATAACCCAAATGCTTACACCAAACCTAACCATAACCCTAACACTATCTAACCCTAACCCTAACCCTAACACAAAACCTAACCCAATCCCAAACCCTAATGCTTACACCAACCCTAAACCTAACCCTAGAAATAACCCTAACCATCACCCTAACCATTACCCTAATACTAACTCTAACACTAACCCTAACACAAACCCTAACCCTAAACCTAAACCTAATGCCTACAAAAACCCTAACCCTGACCCTAATCCTTACCCTCACCCTAACAAATAATCTAACCCTAACACTAATGCTAACACAAAACCTAACCCTAACCATAAACATTATGTCTACAAATACCCTAATCCTAACCCTAGTACTAACTATAAGGTTTACACTAACCCTAAATCTAAACCTTATAAAACCCTAACCCTAACCCATAACACCTAACCGTAACCCTATCCCTAACCCTAATGCTTACACCAACCCTAACACTAAACCTAGCCCACACCCTAAATCTAACCCTGACCATAACCCTAACTCTAACACTAAACCCAAGCCCAAACCTAACCCTCAATCTACGCTAAGCCTAACATTAAACCTAACTGTAACCCTATACCTAATCCTCACCTTAAGCCTAATCATAAACATAAGCAAAACTGTAACACTAACCCTAAACCTAACCCTGACCGTAACCCTAACCCTAATGATTACACCAACCCTAACACTAACCCTAATCCTAACCCTAAAACAAACCCTTACCCTAACTCTAACACTCTAACCCTGACCATAACACTAACCCTAACCCTGACACTCTCTAACCCTATACCTAACTCTAACACAAACCCTTACCCTAACCCTAATGCCAACCGTAATCCAAATGCTTACACCAACACTAACTCTAGCCCTAATACTCTTTAATCCTAACCCTAACCCTATACATAACCTTAACACAAGGCCTATCCCTAACCCTAAACCTAATACTTCCACCAACCCTAACCCCAACCCCAAACCTCACCCTCATCCTCACCCTAACACAAATCCTAACCCTAATCCTAACCCTAACAAAAGCCCTAACCATAACTCTAATCCTATTGCTTACACTAACCCTAAACCTAACCCCACACTAACCCTAACACAAACCAGAACCCTAATCCTAACCCTAAACCTAATGCTTAAACCAAACCTAACGTTAACCCTCAACCTCACCCTCCCCTAATCCTAATCCTAAACCTAACCCTAACACTAATGCTAAGTCTAACACGATTCCTAACACAAAACCTAATCCTAAACCTAACACTCCCTAACTCCAACTCAAACCCAAACCCTAACCAGAACCAGAGACAAACCTTAACACTACTACTAACCCAAACAGAACCCAAATGCTTACACCAACCCTAACCCTATCCCAAACACTCCCTAATTCTAACACAAAAACTAATCCCAACCCTAACGCTAAACCGAACCCGAAACATAAGACTATCCCTAACCCTAACACTAAGCCTAACCCTAAACCTAATACTTACACCAACACTAAGCCTAATTTTAACCCTAACCCTAACACTAACCCTAACACCAACCCTAACACAAACCCTAATGCTTACACCAAACCTAACACTAACCCTAACCCTAACCCTAAACCTAATACTTACACCAACGCTAACGCTAAACCTAACACTAACCCGTACCGTAATCCTAAACTTAACACTGACCCTAACCCTAACCCTAACCCCAATTCTTACACCAACCCTAACCATAACCGTAACTTTAATCCTAACACAAAAACTAACCCTAATCCTAACCATAACATTAACACTAAACCTACCTGGAATCCTAACCCGAACCGCAATCCAAAAGACTACACCAACCCTAACCCTAATCCTTACAATAACACTCTCTAACCCTAAGCCTAACCCTCACCTAAACTTAACCCTAACCCTAACACAAACATTAACCCTAACCCTAAACCTAATGCCGACAAAAACCTGAACCCTAGCCCTAACCCACACCATCACCCTAAACTTACCCTAACACTAACCCTTACACAAACCATAGCCCTAACCCTAAACATAATTCCAACTCAAACGCTAATCCTAACACTGACACTTAGTGTAATGCTTACACCAACCCTAAACCTAAACCTTATCCAAAACCTAACCCGAACCCATAACACTTAACCATAACCATATCCCTAACACTAATGCTTATATCAACCCTAACTCTAAACCTAACCCTACCGAAAACCCTAACCTAACACTAACCCTAACACAAACCCTAACCCTAACCCTAACACAAACCCTAATGCTTACACCAACCCTAACCCTAACCGTAACTCTCTCTAACCCTAACCCTCAACTTCACCCTAACCCAAACCATAACCATAACTTTAACACTAACCCAAACCCTAATGCTTACATCAACCCTAACACTAACCCCAATCGAACCCTAACACAAA
Organism: Ochotona princeps; assembly: GCF_030435755.1. Taxonomy (NCBI): domain Eukaryota; kingdom Metazoa; phylum Chordata; class Mammalia; order Lagomorpha; family Ochotonidae; genus Ochotona; species Ochotona princeps. Next base: position 42,259,052 of record NC_080851.1, read on the forward strand.
CCCTAACAATAACCCTAACCCTAAACCTAATACTTACACCAACCCTAACCCTAACCCTAACCCTAAACCTCACCCTAATCCTAACAATAACACTAACAATAATGCTTATAACAACCTAAAACTAACCCTTAGGCAAACCTTAAACCTAACACTGACAAAAACACTAACCCTAACCGTAAACCTAACCTTAATGCTTACACCAATCCAAAACCTAACCCTAACCCTAACAACACTACAAACCCTAACCTTAACCCTAACCCTAACATTAACCTAAACCTACCTGGAATCCTACCCCCAACTGTAATCCAAATGATTACACCAAACCTAACCCTAACCCTTACCCTAACACTCTCTAACCCTATGCAAAACCATCACCCTAATCCTAACCCTAACACAAACCCTAACCCTAACACTAATGCTTACACCAACCCAAAACAAAACCCTAACTCTAACCACCCAAACCATAACCCTAACACAAACCCTAACCCTAACCGTAACCCTAACCCTAATGCTTACACCAACACTAACCCTAACCCCACCCTAAACCTAACACAAACCCTAACCCTAACCCTAACACTAAACCTAATGCTTACAATAACCCTAACCCTAAACCTCACCCTCTCCATCACCCTAACTCTAACCCTAAACCTAATTCTAACCCTAACCCTAACACTGATATTAATGCTTACACCAATACTAAACCTAACCCGTACCCAAACCCTAAGCTGTATCCTAACACAAAACTTAACCCTAATACTAACCTTCCTAACTCTATCACAAAACCCAACCCTAACCCGAAACATAACACAAAAACGAGCCCAAACACTAACCCCAACCGTAACACAAATGCTTACACAAACCCTAACCCTAACCCTAACACAAATTCTAACCCTAACCCTAACCTTAACACTAACCCAAAACATAACCCAACCCCTAAACCTAACACAAACCCCAACCCTAACCCTAAACCTAATACCTACACCAACCCTAACCCTAACACTAACCCTAACACAAAACTTAACTCTAACACTAACCCTAACCCTAAGCCTAATGCTTACACTAACCCTAACCCTAACCATAATCCGAAACCTATCAATAACACTAACCCTAACCCTAACACAAACCCTAATGCTTACACCAACCCTAACACTAACCCTAACCTAACCGTAACCGTAACCCTAACCCTAATGCTTACACCAACCCTAACTGTAAAACTAACATTAACCCTAACCCTAACACAAACCAGCACCCTAATCCTAACCTTAACATTAAAATTTAACCGACCTGGCACCCTAACCCCAACCATAATAAAAATGATTACACCAACATTAACCCTAAACCTAATCCTAACCCTAAACCCAATACTTACACCAAACCTAACCTTAAAGCTAACCCTAACCCGGACAGTAACCCTAACCCTAACACTAACCCTAACCCTAACCCTAACACTAATGCTTACACCAACCCTAACAAAAACCCTAACCCAAACCCTAAAATTAACACAAACCCTAACGTTAACACTAACCCTAACCCTAAACCTAATGCTTACACTAACCCTAACCCTAAACTTAACCCTAAACCAAATGCTTTACTAACCCTAACCCTAACCCTAACACAAACCCTAACTCTAACCCTAACCCTAATCCTAATTCTTACACCAACACTAACCCTCATTCTAACCCTAACAGTAACACAAACACTAACCCTAAAACTAACCATAACCCTAATATTAAGCCTATACCTACCTGGAAAGTTAACCCCAACCGTAATCCAAATGATTACAACAAACCATAAATCTAACCCTAACCCAAAAACTCTCTAACCCTAAGCCTAACCCTAACCCTTACACAAACAGTAACCCTAATCCTAACCCTACTGCTTACACTAAGCCTAACGCTAACACCAACCCTAACCCTAACACAAACCCAACCCCTAAACCTAAACCTAATGCTTACACCAAGTCTACCCTAACCCTAAACCTGACCCTCAGGCTAAACATAACCCTAACAGAAACCCTAACCCTAATCCTAACCCAAACACTAATGCTTACACCAACCCTACACCTAACTCAATCATAACCCTAACACAATCCCTGAAACTAATCCTAACCCTAAACCTAATGCCTACACCAACCCTAACCCTAAACCTCACACTCTCCCTCACCCTAAACCTAATGCTAAAACAAAAATTAACCTTAACCCTAACTCTAAACCGAATTATAACACAAAACCTAACGCTAACTCTGACACTCCCTAACTCCAACTAAAAACCTAACCCGAACCCGAAACATAACAAAAATACTAACCCTATCCCTAACCCTAATGCTTACACCAACACTAACCTTAACCCTACCATATCCCTAACACAAACCCTAATCCTAACACTAAACCTAATGCTTACACCAACCCTAAACCTAACCCTAAACCTCACTCTCACCCTAACCATAACAAAAACCCTAATCCTAACCCAAACCCTAACCCTAACCCTAAACCTAAACCCAATGCTTACACCAACCCTAAGCCTAACCCTCACTCTCACCCTCACACTAACCCTAATCCTAAACATAACCCAAACCTTAACCCAAACACTGACACTAACACTAATGCTTACACCAACCCTAACACGAACACTAACATATACCCTAACCCTATCTCTAACACAAACCCTTACCCTAACTCTAACACAAACCCTAACCCTAACCCTAAACCTAATTGGAACCAAACCCCAATCGTACCTCAAATGCTTACACCAACACTAACCCTAAGCAAACACTACGTAAATCTTACACTAAACAAAACCCTAACATTCTCTAACCCAAACCCCAATCCTAACCCAAACTCAAATCCTATCCCTAACCTAACACAAACTCTATCCCTAACCGTAAGCCTAATACTTATACCAACACTAAACCTAAGCCTAACCCTAACCCTAACCCTAACACAAACCTTAACCCTAACATTAACCCTAAACCTAACTGGAACCCTAACTTCAAACTTAATCCAATAGATTACACCAACCCGAACCCTAAACCTAACCCTAAACCTAAGCCTAATACTTACATCAACCCCAAAAATAACCCTAACCATCACCCTAACCCTAACCCTAACACAAACCCTAACTCTAAAACTAACCCTAACCCGAACCCTAACACAAACACTAACTTTAACACTAACCCTAACCTTAAACCTAATGCTTTCCCAGACCCTAAGCCTAATCCTAAAGCTCACCCTCACCCTAATGCTTACACCAACACTAACTCTAACCCAACCCTAACACTAACACAAACCCTAGCTCTAACCATAAACCTAATGCTTACACCAACCATAACCTTAACCCTAAACCTCACGCTCACCATAACACAAACCCTAACCCTAAACCTAACCATAACCCTAACCCTAATACTTACACCAATCATAAACCTAACCCCACCTTAACCCTAACACAAACTCTAACCCTGAACCTAACCGTACCTAATCTTTACACCAACCCTAACCCTAACCCTAACCCTAAACCTAACCCTAACCCTAACCCTAACACTAACACTAATGCTTATACAAATCTAAATCTAACCCTTATGAAAACCCTAACCCTAACCCTGACACAAACACTAACCCTAACAGTAAACCTAACCTTAATCCTTACAGCAACTCGAAACCTAACCCTAAACCTAACAATACTGCAAACCCTAACCTTAACCCTAACACTAACATTAACTCTAAACCTACCTGAAATCCTAACCCCTACCGTAATCCAAATGATTAAACCAACCCTAAACCCAACGCTTACCCTAACACTCTCTAACCCTAAGCTTAAACAACAACCTAACCCTAACCCTAACACAAACCCTAACCTTAACCCTAACCCTAACACTAACCCTAATGCTTACACCAACCATAACCAAAATCGTAACTCTAACCCTAACCCACCCCTAACCCTAACACCAACCCTAACCCTAACCGTAATCCTAACCCTAATGCTTACACCAACCCTAACCCTAACCCCACCCTAACCCTAACCCTAACCCTAAACATAATGCTTACAACAATGCTAACCCTAAACCTCACCCTCTCCCTCACCCTAACCCTAATCCTAAACCTAACTCTAACCATAACCCTAACACTGACACTAATGCTTACACCAATCCTAAACCTAACACTTACCCAAACCCTAAGCTGTATCCTAACACAAAACCTAACCCCAACCCTAACACTCCGTAACTCTATCACAAAACCCAACCCTAACCCGAACGCAAACACAAACACTAACCCTAACACTAACCCCAACCGTAATACAAATGATTACACCAACCCTAGCCCTAACCAAAAACGCTCTAAACATAAGGCTAACCCTAACCCTAACAAAAACTCTAACCCTAACCATAACCCTAACCCTAAGCTTACACCAACCCTAAGCCTCACTCTAACCCTAACCCTAACAGAAATACTAAACCTATAACTAACCCTAACCCTAACATTAAGCCTTAACCTACCAGGAACGCTAACCCCAACTGTAACCCAAATGATTTCATCAACACTAACCCTAACCCTAACCCTAACCCAACACTCTCTAACCCTAAGCCTAACCCTAATCCTAACACAAGCCCTAACAATAACCCTAAACCTAATGCTTGCACCAACACTAACCCTAAAGCTAAAACTCACCCTCACCCTAACCCTAACCATAAGCCTAATGCTTACACCAAACCTAACACTAACACCAACCCTAACCATAACAAAAAGCCAAACCCTAACCCTAAACCTAATGCTTACACCAACTCTAACCCTAACCCTAAACCTCATGCTCACGTTAAACCTAACCCCAACAGAAACCCTAACCCTAATCCTAACACTAACAAAAATACTGACACCAACCCTAAACGTAACCCCACCATTACCCTAACACAAACTCTAACCCTAATCCTAACCCTAAACCTAATACCTACACAAACCCTAACCCTAACCATCACTCTCTCCCCCACACTAAAACTTACCTTAAACCTAATCCTAATCCTAACCCTAACCCTAACTCTAACCCGAATACTAACACAAAACCTAACCCTAACCCTAAGACTCCCTAACTCCAACTCACCTAACACTAACCCAAACCTTAACACAAACCCTAACACTAACCCTAACCCAAACCGTAACCCAAATGTTTACACCAATACTAACCCTAACCATAACACTTTCTAACCCTAACGTACTTGGAACCAAACACCAACAATTACCCAAATTTTTACACCAACCTGAACCCTAACCCAAACACCGTTAACTCTAACACAAACCCTAATCCTAACACTAACACTGACCCGAACCCTAACACATACCCTAATGCTTACACCAACCTTAATCCTGACACTGACCCTAACCCTAACCGTAAGCCTACCCTTAATGCTTACACCAACACTAACCCTAACACTAATCCTGACCGAAACGATAGCAAAAAACCTAACCCTAACCCTAACCCTAACACAAACCCTAATGCTTACACCAACCTTAACCCTGATACAGACCCTAACGCTAACCGTCAACCTAATGCTAATGCAGACACCAACCCTTACCCTAAACAACCCTAACCCTAACCCTAACACAAACCAGAACCCTAATCCTAACCCAAACATTAACCCTAAACGTACTTGGAACCCTAACCCTAACCGTAATCCAAATGATTACACCAACATTAATCCTAAACCGAATCCTAACCCTAAATCCAATACTTACACCAACCCTAACCCTAAAGTTAACCCTAACTCGGACCGTAACACTAACCCTAACAGTAATCCTAACCCTAACCGTAATACTAATCCTTTCACCAATCCTAACACAAACCATAACCCGAACCCTACCCGAACCCTAACACAAACCCTAACGTTAATACCAACCCTAATCCTAAACCTAATGCTTACACTAACCCTAACAATAACCTTAACCCTAAACCTAATGCTTTACTAACCCTAACCCTAACCCTAACACAAACACTAACTCTAACCGTAACCCTAACCCTAATGCCTATACCAACACTAACCCTCACTCTAACGCTAACCCTAACACAAATCCTAACCCTGACACTAGGCCTAACCCTAACATTAACCCTAAACCAACCTAGAACCCTAACCCCAACAGTAATCCAAATGATTACACCAACCCTAACCCTAACCCTTACCCTAACACTCTCTAACCCTAAGCCTAACCTTCACTCTAACCCTAACCCTAACACTAACACAAACCCTAACCCTAACCGTAACCCTAACACTAATGCTTATACCAAACGTAACACTCACCCTAACCATAACCCTAACACAAACCCTAACCCTAACACTAAACTAAACCCTAACCCTAACATTAACCTTATACCTACCCTGAACCCTAACCCCAACTGTAATCCAAATGATTACACCAACCCTAACCCTTACTCT